>NC_051154.1:189511291-189694754 GCF_013339745.2 Dermacentor silvarum | reverse complement strand
CCCCTGGCTTATTTATAGTTTTGCAGCAAGACTGACGGCGCGTCGCTCCCGTCTCTGGAAAACGCAATTATGAAAAATGCGAAAACAAAGAAGTTATTTGCAGCGTTCGAGTGCGTGCCAACATGAGCAGAGCGGACCGTATGCGTTACGCTCAGCTAACATGTCCATTATATGCGGCAGCTTCACACGACTAACGCATTTTCTTTAACATTTTCTACTGCGGGACGCTTTTTCAATTCAGAAAAAGAGGGGTTACTGAGACAATCACAGTGGTCCGTGGCCGACCAATACTCATAAAAAACGTGCTCTGACTGCTCCTTTAAGAGTTTTTAGAGGTTACTGATATTGGCGCAGAAATACGAGGATTAGAAATATACATGCGAGTTTTGCCTGATGAGAATAACACTGCATGTATGAGCAATCTGTATATGTATACTCTGCTTTTTTTTTCTTCTCTTGTGGAATTTTGTGTATCTGTATTATACTTGTAGTGTTTGGAACTTTTCTCATGTGTCCTTTTATCATGCACGTTTCTTCTTGTGACATTATGTTTATCTGTACAGTATCTGTAGTGCTTGTGACACTTATAGTGAGTAAATTTATAATGTCTCATTTTATAGGGTATTGTTTACCTTTGTGATATGGTGTGAAGCATTTCCATGGCACCCACGTGAAAGGGAGTAACCGGCACGATAAGTTGGTGCCAACATCACCTCATTTATTCATGTCAATAAATAGAACGACTTACAATTCAATAACAAAAGATATGTCTTCTTAATGAACCGGCTTTTGCGAATGTACTTCATCATATTTCAAACGTCATCAGCCTATAGGGCACTGTCACAATGGCCGGTAAGTGGGTCAATATAGTTGTCAAACAACGTCTTGTCGGTGACCCTATCACTACCAAAGCAGCACCAACTGTTAGCAATCGTCTGCATTTAATCCGGCAGGGTGTCTTTTTCTCTTTTTTTCCCTCTTCTTTTTTTTTTTTTTGTAGAGGTCAATGCTTTTACGAGACTGAAATTTTTAAAAAGGTTCATTTACGCCAGGATAAACAGTTCGATTAACCGGATCATAATGGTTGGTAAATAAACGTCTTCCGCAGCATGATAGCGTCTGAATAGTGGCACGAATTTTTGAACAGGCTGTCCCAGAGTACGATAGGTGCACGTATTCAAACGGTCATAATCCCATGTGGTCGCCATTCCCGCTTAAGTTTTGCACGTGTATCGCGTCGATTCACAATTTCAATAATATCTGATCGAGTGTGCCACTCCAAACACCGCTGCGCAGTACGCACTCATGGTGTGCGAAAATATGACTGAAGCACATAAGCAACTGTTCGGTTTCATACCACGGAAGAAGAACGCAAAAAGATGCAACATCAGCCATTACTGCCTGATCCGTAATGAAGTGCCCGCGCTTATAGCCAACACCATCCGAACATTACTCGGGAACCCTGGTCGCAATACGTTGAACGACAACCGATCGGTCGGGCATGCGTTATCTGAGTCGCGCACCCTTTAGCTATCATATGATCGCATCTACTCAGGCATTACATGGCGACTGAAGTTTTAGCCCCACTAAAGCGCCTCCTGTTAATTAGTCTAATGTTGTCTGATAAATTAGGAGTTATATGTGTTTTATTTCAGGAACAGATGCGCTTCGTGGGAGCTTCCTGGATTAAAGGCACACATAGGCCACTTGATCCTTTCGGCATAAATGTGCGATGCTTTCGCTATGGTGATAGGCGGCATTCACACCGGCGAGTCGGAGAGGTGGAGCGACCAAGGTGGTCGCGAAGCGACGGTCGCGAATGATCGTTTTGGTCGAAAAGCGACCGCTTCGGCTCAGGCGCTCGGTGCTCTATTTTTCCTCTCCACGACTGGAGTCGCAAAGCTGCTGAACCAATGAGCGGCACAGAAGGAGGACGTCGGAATAAGCTAATGGTTGTTTGACGCGGTGACGGTTGTGTGAACAGACGTGAATGGCACCAGGTGCTAACCCTTTCGGTGTGGTGACGGGCTGGTCGCGCTTGCCGGTGTGAAAACTGCTCGCTGTGAGTCACTGCTTGGGTCCCCAGTCGCGGTCGGTCGCACGACCACTGTCAATCACGGGTGTGGACGCTGCCATATATATAGAGACCCAAATTAAGGCAGAGCGCACGCAACACAATCATTTCGATTCTAAAATGGCTTGATACGTAAAAAGTGTAGAAGAATAACGTGATAACATGAAGAAAGAACGAAGCAATAGAAATGTATGCGGCTACATTCAACATAACAAAAATGAAACGGTGGTACAAAACAATCGAAACACTCACAAGAAGAAATTAAGTGTGTTAAAGGTGAGAGATTCAATTTATTTGAGGCAGGTGCCATGTGTAGTGTGTGTGAAGTGTGACCGCACTTTCCCAGCTAACGTTAGCCAAGCCGTTCAATGAGAAATAAATATTTTAAAACACGGTGCAAGATACGATTTTAAGACCTACGGCGTTCGGTCGTCGGCGTTCTGACAAGCGAATACCGTAGGTTTTATAATTGTTTCTTGCACCGTGCTTTTTCTTTAATTTTTTTAATTGAACGGTTTGGCTAACGTTAGCTCGTACACACAGTAGATACCTAGTGCAGAAAAATAAAGTACGCAGCTTTGCTCGTAAGCTCGAACTAGTGCCGAAGATATTGACAATGAATATGACTCTGACATGCATATATATAACATTTTATAAAGGAGTCACTGATTCACAAAATGCCGCTTTCACATTTATGCCATAGGTTGTTTAAAAGAGGGATCAACCCAAATTTTTCATTTGATCAGAAATGTACTGGCAGTGCGTTCAAACATTTTTCTTCGTTCATTGACAGCATAAGAAGAAACACGCATGAGCATAAGATATAGGACAGGTTATTAGGGTCTCAGGCCCAGTTTCTCGAATAAATGACAGAGCCAAGAATAACACCTTGAAGGGTGTATTATGATTTATTCAAGACAAACGCCCAGTTCAGAGATAGTTTTATCCCTTTCTCTCTGTATAATGACGTTAGATATGTCTCCATGCACTTCATGTGAGTCCTTCAGAAAGGTCAAAAAGGACAAAGTGGCCCGAGTTATTGCCACGAATTCGATTTTTATGATGTTCAGTTTGTTACGGAAAGCTGACTCTAATCAAAATTACGATGGAAAAAGACAGATCGCAATACTCTTGTAATTAGTAGCAAAATGGGGGTCAGAACGCAGTGGTCAGAAATTCACTTTCGCTTCTTCATTAATATAGAATTAATATATAGGTGAATCATCAGCAGCAGCAGCAGCAGCCTATATTTTTATGTCCACTGCAGGACGAAGGCCTCTCCCTGTGACCTCCACTTACCCCTGTCTTGCGCTAGCGTATTCCAACTTGCGCCTGCAAATTTCCTAACTTCATCATCCCATCTGGTTTTCTGCCGACCTCGACTGCGCTTCCCTTCTCTTGGTATCCATTCTGTAACCCTAATGGTCCATCGGTTATCCATCCTACGCATTACATGGCCTGCCCAGCTCCATTTCTTCCACTTAATGTCAACTAGAATATAGGCTATCCCCGTTTGTTCTCTGATCCCCACCGCTCTCTTCCTGTCTCTTAACGTTAGTCCTATAGGTGAATATAGTAGCATAAATAAAGAAATGATACTGTGCAGAAAAGGCAACTTGCGCTGAATATTGAATTGTCTTGGTAAATAATAATCACTCGCCCTGCCATACTCGGACGTGTTTTTGATGATGATATATTGGGTTTTATGGCGCAAGGGTCAATGATGGTTCGGACGTGTTCTTTAAATACATTACTATGAACAACGAGACAAACTGCCTCTTTCGTCCTTTTTAAATGAAGATTTATTTTTCCTATATCTTGCCGAAATAAAAAGATTTGCTGTAGTTTTCGCCTTTCATTCTGCACGTACACTATACGTTTATCTCAGCTGTCGTATATTTTGTATTGCAGTTTTTTTATCATTCTCATCGATAGTCCTACGACAAACTGCGAGCATATGGACGAATATGCAAATGACCTTGTTCGGCTACGACCAACCAGCACGGTCATAAGGACCGTATTTATAGTTCGTATGGATCACACGCTGACCTTGCACAGAAGCTTGGTGCGCCTGAGTGAGCGGCGATCAAGCCAAGGCTTACAACTGCTGGGATAAAAGCCTCCCCTGCTGCACTCTAATGCGACACTACAATACAAGTAAACAAGAGCTTGCGGAGTTCCTGAGCCGCGTTTTATAGCAGCGAAATTGCCGGCGGCGTTTCCTGGTTGTCCCTTACGGGTATAAAGAAGAAGCACCTCAGATAACGATGACTACCCGCGCTGTATATCCCGTGTGGTGGCTGCATCCCAAGTACAGGCCTAATACCCTTTCATGCTCTTGTTTTTTTTTTTTTTTCTCCTTTCGGAAGCTGAGTTGGAAAGATGTTGTTGCGAGAAAGGAAAAGAAAAGAGGGTGCATATAGAGAGGCAAATATACATTTCTGGCGACTCTAATGCAGAGCTTGGAGGAAAAGCCATAAGAAGTCTGTTGTTTGAAAATCAACGAAATGGCGACCACGCGCCGTGAGGTACAGCTTTATGCGGAAGATTTTCAGTAGGTAAATATAGAAGCGAGAAATAAAAATGAAGCGAGGAGACTGCGCAGGAAGAGAAGCTTGTGCTGAATATTGAATGTGAGATGCAGTAGTCAGGTCTGCATTCTAACAGCGTTCGGTCTCTCTCGCCTGCAGCGCGTACCGCTGCTGTGCTTGCGGAAAAACAGAATCGCCACCGAGGTGAACGCTTTGAACGCTATTTTACTTGTTTGCAGCAATGCTTTTCCATACAAACATTTCAGAACAGCTCCCTCAATACACCCCCATTTCTGTTTCTTGATCTCAGTTTTTATACGCCCTTCGCTGGTTGAAAGTATTGTTACGGGGAGATTTACAGAAAAGGGGGTTTATTTACACTATGTAGAAGGAGACTAAAAGTGGGGCAGCAACGAAAAAGATTGCGAACCACAGGCCTCACTTCTTCCTCCTTTTGTCTGCTGTACGCTTCAGCATCTGCTTTGTCCGCCGGACAACTGGCTCATGACACTACCCTCCGACGGCGAAAGCACTGACTGCGTGGAGGGGAAGAAAGGCTACATGAAAAAATAAAACTAGCACACAAGGTATTAAGGGGAGTCCGGGCACGATAGGGCTTGAGACGGACAACGTGTACAATGTCCTTGCGGGGATGAGCAGAGGATGACAACAGCAGCAGTGGAGTGATTTCATAAGTGTGGCCAATCCCCCCCGTGGGTACGAGCCATGTTTTGAGGCAACAACAACAACAAGTGGCAGTTGGCCATGACTCAGCGCTGACGACGAGCGCTGACGTGTCCGAGAGGATATTGGCCACATTTTAACTTGATGATGATGATGATCCACAGTACAAATGGCACATACCCACCGTGGGGGATCGGCCAAGAATTGGGCGGTTTGGAGAAAATGGATTAAAAAAATTAGAAAAAGATAAAAAGATAACTTATTGTAGTACTTGTTGTTTCTAGAGGTTGTTTCTTTTTTCTTTCCTTTCCAGGGACCGTGAATGCCGGTCTCCGGTCCCGGCAAGGGCTCACCCTGGTCGGCTAGCCGTCCCACTGAGTCGGGGATTCTGGAGTGTTTCCTTCGGAACGGAGTGAATACCTTGCCCGTGGAGCTCGTTCCCACAGATGGTGGATCCATTCGATTGACTGAATCGGAAAGCTTCCAGGAGGAGCTGCGTGCTATGACGGAACATTTCATTGACATCTCGGAGGTGGGGAGTTTTGGCAAGACTGGCGTTCTGTGTAAGTCGTCTAACGTTCAATGCCTCAATGAATTACTTAACTGCACGAGATTCGCTAACATTACGGTTCGCGTTGTCGTTCCACCGCATCTTGCATGCGTGAAGGGCCTGCGAATAAGGGCCTGCGAATACAATGCAAAATGCCTCGAGCGGCCAGTCGCGCGTCAATTCTGCGTGTATTCGCGGTCTTCTTTCACGCTCGGAAAAACACATTTATGCAGCACGTATTGAGCAACAGAAAGCTGTATCGGGAGTTTTTCATGTTGCTCTACAATCTCCTCATTGACATTTTGATAATTAGGACAGTACTTATCGAGTTAGATAATTAATTACAATTACCTAATTAAATCTCAGTAACGAAAAAATTCCTGGTGGCTACTCCACTGTACTGGAAAAAATACGCACTAGGTTTGCTTCGCGTAACGCCTTTCCTCTTTTTTTTATCGTGCTGCGCGATAGCTGGGACACCCTGTATAGTGGCCTGCATAGAAGAATTCCTTTCTGATAGAAAATTTATTTGTTTCAAGGATGGGGTGACATCGGGTACGTATAAACAGACGAGAGGCGTACCATAGGAATCAGTTCTTTCTCCGCTTTTGTTTAATATTTTGTTATCGTCAGTTCCAATTCATCAGGATGTGCAACTCTATCTTTATGCTGATGACATTGCATTTTTCTCCTCATCACGGGATATCAATACGTTGCACCAAATTTTACAATCTTATTTGTCTGCACTCGAGGTCTAGCTGGACGGACTGTCTTTTCCCTTAACGTCAGGAAATGCGCGTAAGTTACTTGTATTTCCATTATCAAATCCCGTTTTCATTTCTATTAAAAATTAAATTATGGGGTTTTACGTGCCAAAACCACGATCTGATTATGAGGCACGCCGTAGTCGAGGATTCCGGAAATTTGGACCACCTGGGGTTCTTTAACGTGCACCTAAATCTAAGTACACGGGTGTTTTTGCATTTCGCCCCCATCTAAATGCGGCCGCCGTGGCCGGGATTCGATCCCGCGACCTCGTGCTCAGCAGCCCAACACCATAGCCACTGAGTAACCACGGCGGGTTTCATTTCTATTCAATATCGAAATGAGCCGATACCGCAAGTTGTAGCTGTGAAGTACTTGGTGATAAAATATGATGGTACACTAAACTGGCAGCAGCGAATCGAAACAAATGCTAGGACAGGAGAACATGCAATGGGATTGTTGCGCCGTTTCAGTAATAAAAAGACGGGTATGCGTACGGCTACGTTGCTAATGATTTACAAACTTTACGTCCGCCCTATTCTCGAATTCGGCTGCGTTCTTTTAGGGGCGAAGCTCCTTAGGGTGTGGGTCTGTCCCTCCTCTGTAGCATGTAGTAGTAGTAGTCGTCGTCGTAGTAGTAGGTAGCCACGTCTACTTTTATGAAAAAAAAAATTCCGAAAGTTGTGTCCGTAGCACGGAATCGAACCAGGGACCCCTCGCTTCCGAACGCGCGGCGCTAACCACTACGGCACGAAGCGCACATGGACACACACACCACGATGACAATAAATACCCAACATTAACGAAAGACTGCGCGTTTCTAACGCGTTTGTGCTAGCGCGTTACGGCCCGTGTAAGAAGCTGGTGTAAGACGCTGTGGCCTCTCCGCCTTACCCCCATATTCATAAACGCTCCTCGACTTGAACTTGACTTGCCACCGCCTTGGGCAGCGCGTTCGAAACGCGTTGAAGGCGGTGGCAAGTCAAGTTCAAGTCGAGGAGCGCTTATGAATACAGGGGTTATACTCTCTCAGCAGTCATGTGATGGCGTCTGCAAACGCGGTGCACGTTCCGGCATGTGTAAACGGCTGCGTAAGACGCTGTGGCCTCTCCCCCTTACTAGAGAGTACTGCACGTTTCTAACGCGTTTGTGCTAGCGTCCCCTTAAGCGGGAGATGGTGCAATTATAATGAAGGGCGCTGTTATAAAATAGGAATGACGTCACATATGGCGCGTGTCATTGGTGGAAGTCAATCGTTCGATTTAGTGCGGCGAGGCTGGGCGAATTACACGGAAGATTCACGGTTTACCGATGATTCCCTCCGGAGCTTCGCCCACTCATCATCATTCACCCCGTGGATATGCGGTGTTTTTTTTTTTTTTAGGATGTGCAGCATGCAAGCTAAGACCTTTAATACTACCAGAAAGGCAAGCGCTACGTCTTTGTCTTCGGTTGCCAAGTTTTGTGACTAACGATGTGCTTTATGTGGCGGCTGGAATTCTCCCGCTTAAGTCCAGGTTTAAGCAATTTACTGTCCTGACTTTTCTAAAGCTTTACGATGCATTGCTATCCCGTTTGCAATCCGTTTTCATCAATCTTCCCGATTCATTTTTCAGAACACATTGGCGGCGTTATCGACAAAGTCAAGTTGTTTTCGTTCAGACGCTGTTTTCAAAACTTCCTGTTCACCTACCATGCCTGATTTCTCCAAAAAGTGATTCGTACGTTAAAGGTGAAATTGATTTTTGATGATATTTTTTCCAAAACACCCAAAACTTCCTCCAGCGCGCATACTTTAATGTCTCCTTCAAGATCATCTTAGTCAATTTCCGTCTCACTTGGTTATTTCTACGGACGCAACACAAATACAGAGAAGGCCGGAGTGGGCATCTTTTCAAATCAGCTTAACTGGTCTTTTGCTCTCCGTCTGGCTGATTACACCCCAATATTTCTTACAGAATTTCTGGCCCTTATTCTAGCCATCAGAAAATTGGGTCCTCGGGCATCGAAAGTAATAATTGTTACCGATACGCTATCGGTTTGTACACATTTAACTTCTACTAATCGGTCACACCTCCTTAGTATATTTTCGACTCTGGTCCCAGATTTGTCTGAAGTCCGCTTTGTCTGGGTCCCCGGTCACAGTGGGATTTCTTTAAATGAATCAGCTGACTCCCACGCATCATCGTCACTAAATGGTCCTATCTTAAATATTCTTCCTGATTTCGCTTTTATAACAGGAGCTAGATTTAAATGCCTTTTATTTCTAAATTGTAATAAATCATCCTTACTTTCCGCAGATGATTTTTGACATCTAAATTTCCGGTGGAACACGAGCAAATGCCTTTCACGACAATGCGAGGTGACTTTATCAAGATTCCGTTGTAGAGTTCCCCGCCCAAAATTTTTAGCTTCATAGATCTGGTTTATCCATAACTAACCTCTGCTATTTTTCTAATGAACCAGAAACTATGGACTATTTCTTTCTTTCTTGCCGCCGCTTCTGCTCCCTCGGCAGAATGTTCCTCATATTTCCTACAAGTAAGGTGGGGTTAGTGCTTACTACACCAAACGTTTTTTTCATTTGGTGCGTGTCAATTAGGCACAAGCCATGGGTCACTGCTATCCACAAGTTTATTGAAGCGTCAGGAAGGCTTCACTGCTATGGTACCGGCCATGAAACACTTCACTTTATTTCCTTTTTTCCTAAATTTATGAATAAGCCCTCTCAAAATTTCTGTTAGCATTGAGTTGACTATTGTTTCGTGTTCAATGTTTGCTTTTACCCCCCTTTGGTATTTTGTTAGACGCACATTTCAAACAACCTAATGTGGCCAATCTCCCCTGTGGGCACGAGCCCTGTGTGGAGACAACAACAACAACAACAACAACAACAACAACAACAACAACAACAACAACAACAACAACAACAACAACAACAACAACAACAACAACAACATCAGTCACTAGGCGGCGCACGCGATATGGACCGGTGTACTAGATGAGCAGTTTTTTGGATAGTCCGACACGTCGTGCTGGGGACCACAGGAGAACAAGTGATCCACGGAAAAAGTGGGTGATCCTGTGGTGGCTGTTGTAGTGAGATTGTTGGTGGATTGTGGACTCAGAAAATCGAGTGCGAGAAACTGGACGTGCATGGTCTCCACGGGCAATAGTCTCTCGAGCATATTCAGTGGGTGGGTACCCAGAAGAAAGCACCAGGGTGTCCATGGGTAATGTAAGGTTTCGACCACATAAGAGAAAAAAACAGCGAATAACCAGCGGTCTCATGCCTGGAAGTGTTGTACGCGAATGTCCCAGAGGGTAATGCAACGTCTTAGTCGTGATGGTCGGCAGACACATACATGACCAACATGCCGGTAAGTGCGGGTCAGGCGTTATGTCGAGCCATTCGTCTGTGGATGGCAGGCCGTAGTCAGTTTATGTTGCGTCGCGCAGTATTTAGAATGTCATTGATCACCTTTGACAGGAACTGTCAGCCCCGGTCAGTTAGCTGTTGCCGATGAGCTCTGTGCTGGATTATGACGCTATGCAGCAAGAAGCCTGCAACGTCGGTGGCACAGCTAGCGGGAAATGCATGCATAATGGCAAACCGACTGGCATAAGCAATATCGCAGTCCTTACCATGCTGGCGTTCGGCTAGAACTTCACCGATTCCGTGGCCACTGGCGTTTGTACGCATTTCTGTGGTCGCAGATTCGTCGAACTGAGCCAGCACTGGTGGTGATGCCAGTAGTACAATCAGCTGTGAGAAGGCGGACGCTCGTGCAGGACCCCAAGAAAAACTCGCGTCTTTTTTAAGAAGGCAGCTGAGGGGCCGTGCTATTTCTGCGAAATCTTTCACAAACCACCGAAAATAAGAACACAGGGCAACAAAAGGAATGGACGTCCTGAGTAGAGCGAGGTGTCGGAAAGTTGGCAATGGCGCTAACTTTGGCAGGGTCAGGCCGTGTACCTGTAGCATCGACAAGATGGCCAAGTACAGTGATCTCTCGGTGATAGAAGCGGCATTTGGCGGAGTTAAGTTGAAGACCTGCATTGCGAAGGATGCGCAGAATAGCCGAGAGTCTACTTAGATGACTGCAGAACGTAGGCGAGAAAATGACGACGTCATCGAGATAGCACAGGGAAGTAGACCACTTGAAACCGCGACAAAGGGGGTCCATCATTCTTTCGAATTTTGCTGGGGCAATGAACAAGCCAAATGGCATAACTTTGAGCTGGTAGAGCCCATCGGGTGTTATAAAGGCGGTCTTCTCCCTGTCTTTTTCGTCAACGGTGATTTGCCAGTAGCCGGACCGAAGGTCTATCGAAGAAAAGTGCTGTGTTTCATGCAAAGAGTGGAGGGCGTCGTCAATTAGCGCCAGAGGATACCCGTCCTGCTTAGTAATCTTGTTTAGATGCCGATAGTTGACGCAGAACCGCCAGGTGTTGTCTTTTTTTCCGAAAAGCACCACAGAGGACGCTCAAGAACTCGTAGATGGTTCGTTGATGTCCTTTGTAAGCATTTTGTCGATTTCTGTTTGAATTACGTGCCGTTCAGTCGCAGACACTCGATAAGGGCGCCTATGGATAGGATTGGCATTCCCAGTGTCAATGCGATGAGTCACAACTTTTTTCTGGCTGAGATGGGGTGAAGCAAAATCGAAAACGTCGCTGTCAGCGGCTAGCAAGCGACGAAGGTCGTCAGACTGAGCAGCCCAAAGGTCGGGGGCGATCATGGCGTCAAAACGTGCATCAAATGAAGTACTAGTGTCAGGGCTTCCAGAAGACAAGGGGGCATCGATAGTAAGGGCCACAGGGTCGTGTGCGTCTAAAGGCGCTATGCATCCCAGCGTGATACCCTCGGGAAGAAACTGTGGAGTGCGTCCAAAGTTCAGAATAGGGATACATGCCCGGTTCGCAGAAACAGTCACAACAGAATGAGGGAGGGATACTTGCCTTGTTAAAAGAGCGTCTAGGGAAGGAGAGATGACGTAGTCGCCGTCACAAATGGCGGAATCTGAGGTCAGTGTGACTTACGTCGCGGCGGCTGGTCGAAGGCGAACAAACTCGGCGACACATAAACGCGGCTGTGACTCGGTGGGGAGATCGGGTACAGAAGGAAGTTCCAACTGGAGAACGCCAGAAGAGCAGTCGATGAGGGCAGAATGGGTACTCAGGAAGTCGTGGCCGAGGATGACTTCATGTGGACACTGCTGCAGAACGGCGAATAGAACTGAGGTCTGGTGGTTGGCGAAGCTCACACACGCAGTGCACATCCAAACGACGCAAGATATACCGCCGTCGGCTACACGAACGGCAGGCGACGCCGCGGGCGTCAGAACCTTGCGGAGACGACGAGAAAGGCGAGCGCTGATGATGATGATGATGATTTATTGGCATCCCCTTTGAAACGGGGTGGCGACAAATAGTCACCTAGCCTGCTTGATTTAATCAGGTATACTACACATGTTCTTTATCTAGCATTTTTGTATACCTCTCATTATCTTTCTTTTTCAAAAATTTAGCTTGTACCGCTGCCTATGATTTTAAGAGATCAGGTCGTATCCATCTTTTCCCTGCTTTTTTTCCACCAGTACTCTAATCGTCTCTTGCTGATCTCTACGGCTGATCTGTTTATGTTTCCTTCCACTTTAAACCCAAGCGCTTCTGGGAGTTGCACGTTACCTACGGTTCTCGCTGGGTGGATCCCGTCGCATTCCATTAGGATGTGCTGAGTGGTCTCTGGATCTTTACTGCAGCATACACATGTCTCATCTAGTTCCGAATATTTGTTCCGATATGTTTTCGTCCTTAGGCAACCGGCTCGAGCCTCAAATAGCAAGGCACTGCCCTTTGTGTTATCGTACAGATTTTCCCTTCTAATTTCTTTCTTCTCATTCTTGTAAATCTCCATTGTCCTTTTCGTTTCCATTCTTTGCATCCAATTCACGGTCTCTATTTCTCTCACTTTCTTTCTGATGACCCCTGGTTGTCTATTTACAGTTTCGATTATCCTGTACTTGGTTGCCAACTTCCTTGACCTCTTCCTCCATTGTGTCCACGCTTTTCATGTAAAGATACTTGTGCACTTTAGCCGCCCATTTATTTTCATCCATGTTCCTGAGCCTTTCTTCAAAACTAATTTTGCTTTGTGCTTCTCTGACTTCAAAAGAGGCCCAACCCATGTCTCCATGCACTGCCTCATTTGTCGTATTATCGTGTGCTCCCAAAGCCAACCGGCCTACTGATCTTTGGTTAACTTCCAAACCCGCCAATATATCCGATTTTAAGCATATAATGACATTTGCGAATGTTAGCGCTGGCACCATTACTCCTTTCCAGATTCCACGCACCACCTCATACTTATTGTGGCCCCACAGGGCTCTGTGTTTCATTAATGCTGCATTCCGCTTCCCCTTTATTTTCAGATTATCTTGGTGGTTGCTTGAGTAATTCTTTCCTTCGTTTATGTGTACGCCGAGGTACTTATATTGCTTCACTATGGGTATCACTTGCTGTTGAATTGACACCACGAAGTTACTCGTGTGTTCATTAAAGATCATAATCCCTGATTTCTCTGTGCTAAACTTAAGGCCTAGATTTGTCGCTGCGTTCCCACAGATATTCGCAAGTATCTGTAAATCTTTTTTATTGTCCGCTAGTAGCACAATGTCGTCTGCGTACATCAATCCAGGGACCTTCTGTTGCACCATTTGTCCATTACGCATGTAGGATAAATCAAAACCTAATTCGCTGTTTTCCAGTCGTCTTTCTATGCCCTTGACGTAAAGCGTGAACAACAATGGTGACAGAGGGCATCCTTGCTTCAATCCTTGGTGAATTCCCACCATTTCATTTCCTTTTCGGCCTTCCCATGCCACTTGTACTTGGTTGTCTCGATATATCTCCCTCAGCAGCTCCACGAAATCGTCATCTATGCCTTCGTATTGAAGAATATCCCACAACAATTCCCTGTCTACGTTGTCATAAGCTCCTTTAATATCTAGAAATGCTACCCATAAAGGTCTTTTCTGAGCTACTGAAATTTCTATGTACTGAGTTAGTACAAACATATTGTCTTCTAAGCGTCTGCCTGGCCTGAACCCATTCTGTAGTTCCCCCAATACACCGTTTTTCTCCACGCACTTCGACAGTTCTAATTTTATGGCTTGCATTGCCATTCTATATATCACCGACGTGCTGTTGCTCATAACCGATAATTGCGCCCCCGTGCGGATGAGCGCCGAAAGAGACACGCCGTCCACTTCTATGTCCGAAAAGATTTGTCGGGTGGCCAGGGTCAGCAGAAGATTTCCGGGTCGGTTGGCTAATGCAGCATCACCTACGGGAGCTGCACCGGTCAGTTTTCGGAACAGGGACGGCGAGGGTATGGCGACGGTGAGCGACGGGCAATCAGTGAGAGAGAACGCTGGTTCTGTGGGGATGGCCAGCGGCGGTCGTATACCATGGAGTCAGAGCAGCAACATCACAGTGCGGCGGGTCATTGCGGGCATGAAAGGGCGAGGACCGGCTGTCTGACGGGCGGTAAGCGTACGCGGGACGAGGAAACAAAATCCGACGATAGCGACAATGGCGAGAAATATGATATATTGGCTTGTCGTCATGTGTGCGCCACTGGTTTGGGTCCCGGTATCCGAGGTAGGTAGATTCTGGGCGTGGAGGTCGAAAGAAATAGCCGACCGTAGGGCTACTTACAGAAGATATCGGACGGATGCCTGCGTTCACCAACTCTTCGCGTACTACAGCTTAAGTGAGAGATACTGCCGGGCGGCACTCGTCAAGAACGTGCCTAAAGAACCGATGCAGACGCAGCCTCAATCCCGCGCCGCACAATACGCAGCAAGTTTTCGGCACCAGGCGGCTGGACGTCTTCACACCATGAGCTAGCGGCGTTATTCAGGAGCCGAACGAATTGTTGTGGGACACGACGGCTCTTTGCTTCTTCAAAGCGCCGGCACTCTCTTGTAATGTCGCCGACCATCGAGCGGTCCTTGTATACGAGTAAATTAAAGGCGTTGTCAGCGATGCCTTTAGGAATGTGGCTTATGTTTATGTTTTGCATTCCGCCTAATTACATAATTAGTCTTAATTAACTACTCAGCTTATCAAATATTATGATGAAATGAAAAGTGTCAATGAGAAAATTGTAGAGCAACGAGAATAACTCTCGATCCAGCTCTTTGTTGCTCAATACGTGCTACATAAAAGTGTTTGTTTAAGCTTGAAAGAAACCCGCAAATACACGCCAAGTGCCTCGAGCAGCCAGTCGCGCGGCAATTTTGCTTGTATTCGCAGACGTTAACGGATGTTTAATGTTTTATAAATTAAAAAATTCACCGCCCCAGCACTCCGAACAGATGGTTAATCATCGAAGCTTAAACGCGCGGCCCCGGTGTTTATCACTAGGTTAATCCCGACTGTTCATTAAAGAATTTCTCAATTATTGGTTACGTCTTTGTGTTTCTTAATCAGGTTACACACACGTTTGGCTGTGATGGAGAGAACGACTCACCGACGATATGCCCGCAGTCTGCCGTTGTCATTTGCGTTCGATGTCTCGAGTTTTCTCGGCGGCGTAGTTAGCAGCATTCGCCCGCCACTGCCACTTGCGATTCTTCGATATTTAATTGCTTCAAAATTAAATCTGTCCGTTACGTAAGACAGTGAATGGCTCATACCCCCTTAAGCAATCGCTCATACACCCGTTAACGCGGCCTCCCTATTACGACGACAGAAGAGAAGTGAAATTCTGTGCTGGAATGATGAGCGGAAACGCAGCCTGCCGGGGAAGAAGACGACGACGACGGGTGGGGTGCCGAGCACGAGCACGAGCGCAACCCGAGGGGTGCCAATGAGCCAGCTGCGGAAGAAGACGACGCTCTAGCCAATGCTGATGATGGTAGTTTTCTGTGGACAGGCGACCAACAGACGCGTTTTCGTTTCGCCTAGCCATATAAAGCTTCGCTTTAAAGAGACCAGCTGGGTATACATAAGTTGCCTGAAGAAATGGTGAAGCAGCTCTAGACAGCCACGTTCGACCGGCGGAAGGATACGTTACGTCGCATAGCCCCACTGCGTGGGCTCCAAATGAACGTGGTGAAAATGCGGTTCAGGGCTTGCAACTTCAGTCGCAAGTAGTGTACACTACTTGCAGTGTAGTGTACTACAGGTGTACACCTGTAGCGCATACGTGAGGCGTTCACCTGAAAACACGTTACAAGCTTCACCGCGACCAAAATGGAGAAAATATATCCCGCCCATAAGCCCTTTGTAAAACATGGCGATAGCATGTTTACAATATACTCAAAATGAACGCTCTTGCTTACTGAAAATGAACAGAACAACAAAAAAAAAACACAGAAGACATTTGTTTTCTTCTAGAGAATCCCAGCAATGTAACATGGCGTAGAAGCACAAGGTATAGACGCCAGCACCTCGAACTATTCCCAAAATTAACACTGACTCCACAAAGCAAGGAGTGACTGAACGCTCTTTGCACTACAGAAAAAGGTTGCATCATTTACATAGTCGAGAACAGGAAACTAGTGTATAGAGAAAGCAAGCCCATTAAAGTTCGGTTCATTAAGGACGCACAAGCAAAGCCGCTTTACCAAGGAATATAAAAAGAAAAAGAGATAGTCGTTGCCCCCTTGACGACTCAATTCAAATCGGTTCACAGAGTGGTCAATTCAGTTTTGGTCGTCTGTTTATTCGAACCATTAGCATAACGAATGCGAGCACCATTCACTAGATGAGATCCAGCATTAACGTGCAATAATGTCAGAGTTTTTCTAGAGGTTTCATTATGGTAAGCACTGTTTACAAGTAGGGCCTATTCAGTGATGGCTAGATAAGTTAGCCTAGCTAATGCATAGTCATTGATCAAGTTCTATGCAGATAGAGACATATTTGCATTTGTGCGCCTTCAGGGTATTGTTTCCGGACCATTCACATTATACATAAATTATCGCCCGGTCTTTCCAGGGCAAACTCTAATGTATGCAGCTTACACCGCCGCAAATTCTATATTTCTTCGTCGTTGAGTACTACGCAAGAGGTACTGAAAATGCTAGAATGCACGTTTATATAGGCGACTGCCTAGCCTAAAAGTTTCACTAATGCTGTAGAGATCAGCTACGCAGTTTCTAGATCAAGCTGTACAAAAATGTGACGCGTTATCCTGTCTCTTATCGATTGGTGTGACGAAAGTAAAAAACAGTTTACACGATTTCATATTTAAGAGAGACGCTAGGTACCGCATTGGAAGCCTCATTTAGATACGAAGCTGCACTCGTATTATGAACCCTTTTGTCGTCTATAAATGGCGGAGATATGTTGACTTGAGTGCCTTACGAAGCATATATTACAACATTTTGCAGCCTCACTTATTTAATGTATCAACATTTGGGTGTTTACATATCATTCGTTTGCCTAATTTTTATCTCCGAGTCATCAGCATTTTGAACTGCATTAATGGTTCTTCGTACACATGTACAGCCCTTTATTTCAACGCTAACACAATTAGGCCTGTGCGTTGTCTGCATGGTTCCCGTGTCGTTCTCTTTACTGATGTAAAATTCTCTTTACTGATGCATTTAATCTAGCATGGATTTAAAAAAAAGAGGGGGAGGGGCATTACTTTTTTTTTCTTCGCGCTCTAGGTAAAACGTACCAGCTAGTACAATTTTCCAACCGCATCCAACAACAGCAACTTGCCAAACTAGCCCGAAATAAAGGCGATTAAAATATGGGCATCCGAGTGGCGCCTTACGTTGCGCTGTACAATATCAGTAAAGATATGGTTCGTATATACTTGTGTACAAAAACAAGTGCCTGCAGTAAAACAAAGACAAATCCCGACACTGTGCCGACGGCAAGGGTTTTCTCCTGTCGGGTGGACTTGTAATGGGCGCCCGATGTCCTAACCAGACCATCCGGCGCAGTTTCTCACGAGAAACAGAGCGGATATACAGCCCGATACGCAACCGCGGTTGCAGGGAACGCTTGCCGCGCTTGCAATATAGTGCACGCCGCATGGCCTCGGACGCAGCGGAGACGACGACCGAGATGGAGCAATCAGCCAAGTGCATGCCGTCGACATTTCGACTCCGCAAAAGAAGGAGGGGGTCGGCCGGACCTGTATCTTTAATGCCCGATCGATGGCAAATGGCCTCAATCAACAAAGTTGTTTCCTCGACTCAAAGCGAGAGCAAATATGCGAGGGTCATGCGAATGTACGGTTCGCCGCCGCCGGTTATAAGTGCAGTTATGAGAACTCTCTCGACGGTGCGCACGTGATGACTGCGCAAGCACTCCATCGCCTTGTGCTATAGCTAGGGTGCGGTGTAAATGCAAATGAGCAGAACGTTTTGTGCGTGGGCATTCTGGGCTACTGGTTCAGTGACAAGTAAAGGTTGGATAAAAGGCAAAGGTAGAACACAGATGAGACGTCACCCTGGAGGACGGCCTCGTTCGTAAAATACAGTGGAGAGACAAATAACTTCTTCGGAAGTCGTCGTATACGACTATTTCTAAATATGTGGCCCGAGCGCTAGAAGTAGAGAGAGATTATTGTTTTTCTAGCACTTGTCCAGGTTCCATAGTCCAGGAATACCTTTCACGTTTGTCGTAGTTGAACATCACCTTTCATTAGTTGTTTATTCTTTCAAGGTGCTCTCTCGCTATACAACTTCTTGCAAACCAAACGCTGTCAGTTCTTTCTGGTTCGAGTCGTGTGACTGCCAGAACAATTTTCTTGACTTGACTCCACGCTCAATGGATACTTTCGTCTTCGCTTCATTTAGCCTTCCTCTACAATTTCTCCATTTTGGGCAAGACTGCGAGCTTTCTGGCAGCCTTTGCCAACAACATAGCCTTGCGGGTATGAGGTTAGAATCGAGTTCAGCTGTGCATTCCCTCCTTTAGCTTTTTATTTTATTGACCCTGAAGACATTTCATGGAAGGTTTTTTATCACTTTTAATACACTCGTCTTTGTTCAGCGGGTTTTCGCGAATGCCTCTGCAGAGTATTTCTCGGCACGCCGAAAACTTTCAGCGCAGCTCGAATAAAATTGTTCCGCTGATGGAGGAATTCAGTTGCTATTTGTTTCTGGCCAATGCAGCATTGAGTGTCTTTCTCCCGTACGTCCTGACCATTCTGGACAAGAGCACGGAAATTGCATAGACCGGTAAAAAACAATGCGCTTCATAAATAAAAATCATTGATGCGAAAGCATCAAATGGCTCATTGAGCGAAAAAGTCGGCGTCTGTAGGAGCGAAGCGGTACCTAAATTTCCATTGGCTGCGACGCCAGGTCATGTGCGCGCCTCAACAGAGAAGAGCGGGCGAGAGAGAGAGAGAGAGAGAAACAGAAGAAAGGGGAAAGGCAAGGAGGTTAACCTGATGGGAAGATCTGGTTTGCTGCCCTACGCTGGGGAGAGAGGGGAGGGGGAGGTAAAGTGACAGGAAAGTAGAGATGGAGAAAAAGAGGAACACAGATATACACAATCACAGTCGGTCATTGTCATCGCACAGCACAGTAGCACTTGTAGCACTATAAACATCTTTTCAGGCTACAGCCGCTTGTCCAAGTCTGCTGCCCTTAAAAACTTCAAAAGGGAACAACAGCTGCTGCGCTGGTGCGCTAGGTGTTGCGTGAGGGGAGAGGGCATCACCGCGACGCCCCGCCACCCTCACTCCCACTCTCGGAAGCATGTGTTATCCACGCGTTCCTTGTCCGTGCAAGTTCTCGCCTTTGTTCAAACTTCGCCTCGGTTATTGCTATAAAGAAATTAATGCATAAAAAACAGAATAAATTCGAAAGGAAAAAGGTTGGTGGTAGCGACTTTCGAACCTACGACGAACGCTCAGGATCCGAGTATTTTACCCACTGGAATAAACCAGCACCTCCTAGATAGCTGGCCTGTGCACTCTGCTTTATGACATCATACTGCTTGGAGCCCGGCGTGACTAAAGCGGTGACGTCAATATCACCCCGGCTTACTCGGGAGCGTCCCCATTAGGTTCTATGGTAGTCGGGTAAGGTAGCCTGACGTCACGGATCGAAGTGCACCGGCCTGGTGCTGCCTAGGAGGCGTTGGCCAGTAGTCACAACGCGTTCGCTTGCCACACGAGGAGTTCATAACTCGAATGACCGCTCAGCGGCGTTCAATTGAACATTAATGCTCTCGCATTCACAACAAATAAGAAGTGCGTAGGTGTCGTCGGTTTTCATTACGATAGCAATTATATGGACACTTCAAGCGGATTTATGCCGTCGCCGTGAGGTTCCGTATAAAGTGCACGGGCGATAAAATCGTCGCCGCGTGCCGTACTTGCGAGTGAAAGCACGCGGGGACGCGCGCCTTCGCGGAGAGCGAACGCACAGCGGAGAGAAAACGCGACTTCCGTCGCGCGAAAGGCCGTGGGGGTATGGGAGGGAGGGAGCGGGGGCGACGCTGTGCTGCGGCACCAAACGCGTATCTTGCAACCGTGCAATCGTGCAACCGTGCAACCGTTACCCTTGCACGGGGGCGCAAGGGTAACTGGCGACGCAATCTCCCACGCGAAAGGAACAAAGCGGGAAGGCAGCGTGGCAGGGAGGGAGGGGCGGATTCTACTCTGCCAACAAATGCGTTCTTGTACTTTCCCCCTTTGCCGGCTGTCGGTGTTGTCGCACGCACCGTATCTTGAAAGCGATCTCCACACGGCTCTGAGCTTTGTATGCGCTGTGCGTACGCCGCGCAGTTCCCGTTGAAGCAAATGACCGCACGAATCTTCGCTCGCTGCGGTGGCCGCGCTTCACCACGCCCCCGTTTTGACAGTGGTTGTCTGCGGTCATCGAGTCTATTCATATGTTTGCTTGTGCGAGCTGACACCACACTTCTTAATTCAGTTAGTAAGCGAATTTGTCTAGTTTTTGCAGCCGATAAAACTGCTATCTCTACTCCTTAAAGCTCTCTACTAATTTTCTATCGCAATTGAAGCTTCGCCTTTCGGGCGAAACTGCGACATTTCTTTGTGGCTGCTTGGAGCGCTTTGCGTCTGCTTTCAAATATTATTAAAATAATTCACTACAGTGAACATTCAGATGTGACGTGCTAAAATTTCGTCTAAATGTAGGTAGTGAATGGAAGAACTAAAATAAACAAGTCACAGGCCTGCGCGGGACACGAAGCACAGTCACAGCGTAAGCTGGTGGAGCGGCTCAAGAGTAGCTCCAATTTTTGCAGGGTCTTCGCGACAAAGTATCTACGCTTCGTTTGGACGAGAACGATCTGAACTGTCCGCCCGGCGTCGGCGGCGAGCTGCGGCTTGTAATGCTCTCGGCACAGCAGTCTGCTGAGCCCGATGATGCCTGGTTGTAGCCGCGCACGTAGCTCTACGATTCGCTTCTTCAGCAGCGGTTCGTACCTTGCAAGGAGACGCCATAACGTGTACCGAAGAGGCACGGCCGCTGGAAGAGGTATCCAGAATACGTGGCGCACATCTTCCATTGGAATCGCGTTGATTGCGCGCCTCGTCTGAATCGCATCTCGTCGTCTGCGCCTGCGCGCGCTCTGTTTGCAGGCACCTTAACTAGATGGCGCCACCATACTGGCGGAGGCCCGGGTCGTCCAACGGCGGCGGCGGCGGCAACATCGCGAACCGGAACGGCTATCGGAATGAGCCCATAACAGCTTACGCTGTAAAACTCTCGTTAATGGAGAACAACACAGAGTGAGCGACAAAGAGATTGTGAAGAGGAAGAGGCCCTATTTTCTGTAGCCTTTTAGGGAGTATGGCTCAGCTCCTTACCAGTACTGCGGTGTACACTCCCGAAATAACCAGTGATCTGATTTGCACCTATTTCTGTCGGGCCACTAACAGACGGGCACTCAGCCCGCATTTTTTTCCAACCTACCCCGGTCAAAGTTATGGCTGGTGCAAGGCCTACCCAGGCCATATTCCCCGTATTCTAGAACAGTCATCATCATCATCATCATCATCAGCCTATATTTATGTCCACTGCAGGACGAAGGCCTCTCCCTGCGATCTCCAATTACCCCTGTCTTGCGCTAGCGTATTCCAACTTGCGCCTGCGAATTTCCTAACCTCATCATCCCGATCAGGCGGTTGAAGATGAATATGCAGAAGACAAAGATAATGTTCAATAGCCTGGCAAGCGAACAAGAATTCAGGATCGCCAGTCAGCCTCTAGAATCTGTAAAGGAATATGTGTATCTAGGTCAATTACTCACAGGGGACCCTGATCATGAGAAAGAAATTTACAGAAGAATAAAATTAGGTTGGAGTGCATACGGCAGGCATTGCCAAATCCTGACTGGGAGCCTACCACTGTCGTTGAAAAGAAAAGTGTACAATCATTGCATTCTACCGGTGCTAACATACGGGGCAGAAACTTGGAGGTTAACAAAGAAGCTCGAGAACAAGTTAAGGACCGCACAAAGAGCAATGGAACGAAAGATCTTAGGAGTAACGTTAAGAGACAGGAAGAGAGCGGTGTGGATCAGAGAACAAACGGGGGTAGACGATATTCTAGTTGACATTAAGCGGAAGAAATGGAGCTGGGCAGGCCATGTAATGCGTAGGATGGATAACCGATGGACCATTAGGGTTACAGAATGGATACCAAGAGAAGGGAAGCGCAGTCGAGGACGGCAGAAAGTCTAGAACAGTACTCCGCCTCAATTCAAGAAAGTAGATGGTCACTGCACTTCACTGAGACTCATCGGCAATACTTGAAGCATCGTAGCATCTTCTTCAGTGTTGGGGTGGCACTGTGCTCAACTCGATGGAGTGGAAGAAGAACCTCGAGTCGAGGATCGTTTCAGAATACGGGGGTAAGTCTCGGGTAAGAGACTTCCTCCACTCGAGAAAGATCGTGGGGATGGGAGCAGACACGCGGGGGCATGAGTGCACGCGTGTCACGCCAGAGGATGGATTTTAGGGCCATGAAAACAGAGCGGAGGTCAGAGGGAAGGGAAACAAGAGGAGCAACGGGTAGCAAGAAACGACGAGCATATTCCAGTCCGTGAGGTCATTGGTGCGGTTCTTACAATGAATTGGTGCCTTACATGAATTGGTCATTGGTGCCCTTACAATGAATGCCTTTCACACCAACCATTTAGCGAACTGCACCATGAATGCACTGGGTATGTTTCGCAGTCACTGAGTATGTGCCACTGAGTGTGCGGCAAGCGAGGAAACAGTTCTCAGCGTTCACAGGCAATGGCGCCTCACGCTTCTCGTCTCGGAGGCCACTCGCGGACTTCTCGGCAACGCAACGACATGGCCCAGCGTGTCCAGAAAGAAGCGCGGGAGAGGAGCCCGGTTGCGGCATGACGCGTTTCTCAGCGTTCGCACGCACCGGCGCGCCTTGCATTTTGGAGGCCACGCAGAGCGGCGCTAGATGGCGCCCAGTTTTCTTAAGGAAGCGCGAAAGAGGAATCCCCGCCGCTACAGTACATACATAACTCGTTTCGACGGCGGCAATGGGTTATGTCGATGTATTGATTGAATGCTAACGCATTACCGTCGACAGTAATTGTGAGATGGCTACGGCCGCAATTGATTTTTTATGTTATGCACTTTTGCCTCACTAACCGGTTTATTTCGCAGAGAGCACATGCAATGGAATGCTAACGCAGATGGAACGAAGAAAGGGTGCGCCGCAGTGCACGTGCACCGATGCCGCAGGCACCGCGTTTCGATCAACACTACACGACCGGACGTCGAGGTCTGGTGCACGAAGAGAGCCCAACAGAAAACCATCGGCGATTGTCAGAGCCTAATGCAAGTATCCGTTCACTTGCGCCAAGCGGTCATGGCGTAGACTGGCGGGTTCACCGGCCCCTATACTAACATGATACATAGTCGATAAAGAGAAAAAAGAAGGCGGTCGTAGCCGTAATCGTTATAAAACTTGGCTTGAGTCTGAATAATCACTAGTTCGGCGGCTAGTCGGTGGGCTTATTTTCATCACATCATGCAGAGCATGAACAAAGCGTTGCTAGGCTCATAACTACTCTTCGCAGTAGAATGGGATGTTTTGTGGCAACTCAAGTAGAGCGCCCTACCTTTTTGAAGCTATAGGCTACAGGTGTCTATAGGACAAAATGCTTCAGGCAAAAGTTTGACAAAGTAAATGTACTTGCCGCTGCTGCACACTGTACAGGAAAACCGCTAAGTATATTTTAATACAGTCCAATGACCTTCAGCCGCAAACGGACGAGGCACGGGCATGGATTGAAGAAGCATTCAAATTTATAAGCACACTCACGTGGATGTTGACCCCAAAGAGATAAGTCAGTGGAGGCTGGAGAACAGATTGAGAAATGTAGTAGAATAAGCCTGAAGAGGGGTCAAGAAAATGTAGGTGGCAAGTATATCCCCTTATGGCTAGGCGACACCTGTCACCACCACGATACGAAGGTGCAGCCTATAAAGATCACTCTAATCTATGACTTCGAATCCGTACGAAGCCGCAAGGCGAAGCGGAGGAGCCTCGGGACACCTTCGCCTTCAAGTACAACTACAGTGCAGAACATGAGCCGTCCTCGAGCCTCCGCCATACTCTTCATGCCGGTGGTTTCCTCGGACAATCTGCGGCATCTGAATAGGCAAGCTGTCTCCGCCTTCCTTGAAAGATTAGTTCCCAATGAAATCACCGACATAAGAATTAACACTCGAAAGAACATTCTCGCCGTAGATGTCGTGCATGCAACCGCGTTTGACATCTTGCGTACAGTAACCGATCTGAACGGGATCAAAGTGCGCTCCCACATTCCTGTCGACAAGGATACAGCAACAGGCGTCATCTATGACGTAGATGCAGCAATACCGAATGAAGACTTGCTTATCCTAGTCAATACAGCCACTCCTGATAGTACCATCATCCACGTATCTCGGATTGGCAATTCACGGTGTGTGAAGATAGTCTTCAAGGGCGACACCATCCCATCTAATGTCAAGGTTGCCCATATTCGCCACCCCGTGAAGCCGTTCATTCCGAAACCTCTGCAGTGCCACAAGTGCCTTCGGTTGGGTCACGTCTGAGGTGTTTGTAATCACGCTGCAGTATGTGCACGCTGCGCTGGGTTCCACACCACGGAATCCTGCCAAGCAACTGAATTTAAGTGCCGAAACTGCAACGGATCTCATGAAGCCACATCGAGAGCTTGCCCCCGAATCAAGAAGGAGTGGAGTATTCTTAAGGAGATGGTAAGGGAAGGCTCTACGCACCGGGAAGCAGCCGTTTCTGTGAAAAAACGACGCTCCTGCCGCCACCGCAGACGTTCCCCAAAGAACGCGAAAAACCCCCCACAGCGCCAATCTAGTCCAGCAGCGTCATCATCTCGAATTGAGAAACAGCAGTCCTTGCGCGAGACCAGACGCAACGTATTGATTGACAAAGAAGCCCAGAAAAGTGCTTATGACGTTGCCTGGCCTGCACTGCCAAATGCACGCCCACCTGCTGAGCTTGAGCGACGTACGTCTCCTTCATCGAACATACCTCTTGCTTCCGACAAGTTGTCTGAACAGGATGTACAGGTAGTTTTTCTGCTGAAGTCATTAATAGCTGCGATGCGCACACTTTTGGGAAATGCACAAACTTCGACTGCTCGATGCGCTTTACAAGTGCTGGACGCTCTCGCTCCTGTACTTGAAAGCTTACATTAGAAACATGGCTCGCCCACTTCTGCAGAGGCGACCTTTTCAAGAAGACGTCAAGAATGCCTCAATTCTTCACTGGAATGCGAGAGGCCTGATATCACGTATTTCTGATTTTCGCCAATTTGTATATGTAAATCGGTTGCCGGTGCTAGTCATCTGTGAACCAAACGTGAAAAATATCCTCAGATTATCAGGATACGAAGCTTTTACCTCCGCCACGTGTGACAAAATCAGCAAGGTCCTCGTTTATGTTCGCAAAGAGCTCACCTACGTGGCCCCAGGCCGTGCCTCCTCATGACGACAACCAGTATGTGTGCCTTAGCATAAAGAAGAAGAGTCTCTCCTTCACACTCGTCGCAGGCTACATTTCCCGATCAAGCCGTTTAGACTACACAAGGCTAGGAAATGTTTTGACGTCGACCTCCAGTCCTTGGATCGTCACAGGAGATTTTAATGCCCATCACCCACTTTGGGGAAGTACAAGAACCAATTCAAGAGGTCAGACTCTTGTATCATTTGCTTCTGACCATGACCTCTGCCTTTTGAACGACGGCAGTCCAACATTCTTGAAAGGGTCGTCGTATAGCAGCTTCCTAGACCTTACTTTGGTGTCGCGATGCCTTACTTCGAGCGTCTACTGGTTTACTGACTTGGAAACGCGCGGAAGTGACCATATTCCTACTTACGTTGCCATCAAAGGTCTAAGCAATATGTATTCCCCTATGGTCTCTCGAACAATTGATTGGTCTGCATTTTAAGCCTCGGTGAATGCCGAAAGCCAGAGAGCCTTTGCACGTAGCATAAAGCTTGTGATTGCGGACGCGATGCATGCTGCAACGCGCTGTTTCTCATGGTCACCTGCTCGCTCTGACTTCGACATTGAATAAGAAAGGCTTCGTGCAGTACGTCGGCGTGCCGAGAAGAGATACAGACGCACAAAGTCGATTCTAGACCTTCGGGAGGCCAGGCGCACGCAGAAGAAAATACGTCGTCGCATGGACAAATTAGACAACGAACGATGGCATTCATTCTGTAACTCGGTGGACCCCTGCAAAGCACTCTCTCGCGTATGGCGAACTCTCCAGGGCCTTCGCTCTTCTCCTCAGCAACGCCACCCCTTTAAGGCACTGGCGCTCCACCAAGGCTGTCGAGAAGTGGATGTTGGAGAAGACTTTTGGGCGGAAATTGCAAGCGGCAGAATGCTACAAAAGGATCTTGAATTGTACGAAGTTCCCCTCATGCAAGTTTCGGCAATGGACGAACTTTTCTCCATGGAAGAAATGCAGGCTACTTAAGCCATTTGCAGGCGTTCCTCTTCGCCCGGACCCGACAACGTAACATATGCTGCTCTCCGCCACCTTGATCATGAAGCACGAGAGATCCTGCTGCATCATCTCAATGTCTCATTGAGTGATGGTGTTGTTCCCCCTGAGTGGAAGCGTAGCCGTCTTGTACCAATCTTAAAGCAAGGAAAGTCGCCCCTTGAACTGAAATCCTATCGGCCTATTGCTCTTGCCAGCTGCGTTGGCAAGTTGATGGAAAGGATGATCCTCACGCGCCCCGAGTGGTTTCTTGAAAATGACAATGTTCATCCAGACGCGATGACAGGTTTTTGACGTGGTCGTTCGTCGGTTGACAACGTCATTGATCTCGTGTCGTCGATTGAACAACAAAAATCATCCAAACGCATCTAGGTAGCGCTAATTTTAGACGTGAGGGGTGCTTATGATAATGTCTCCCATGAAGCAATTCTTGACGCGCTCGTGGCTGCTGAAATCAGAGGCCGCACTTTTCGGTGGATTCGTAGCTACCTGACCCAAAGGAGCTTCTTTGTAGTCACTGAAGATGATCAAACTACCGACCACTATACCAACCATGGGGTTCCACAAGGTGGCGTTTTGAGTCCAGTTTTGTTCAACCTGGCTCCGATTGGGCTTGCGGAATCCTTGCCACAGCCTGTCAGTCTATCAATTTACGCTGATGACATCTGCATCTGGCCTTCTGGAGTAGCTCGCCCGCAAGTTCGCGCAAGGTTACAAAAGGCTGCAACGATGACGTCTACTTATCTTCAGAGACAAGGTCTCGGCGTTTCAACAGAAAAATGCGCGTTAGTCGCCTTCGCTCGAAAATCGATGGCCGAATATCCTGTGTCTATTAATGGCCAGCCTATTTTGTACAAAAAGAACCATCGGTTTTTTAGGGATCACTGTTGACCGCGACCTCTCCTGGAGCCCCCATGTATCCTACTTAAGGAAAAGACTCCTCTCGATCAGTCACCTCTTCAAAGCCATCGCCGGAAAAGCATGGGGACCGTCGGTGCGTTCTATGCTGCAACTATACAAAGCGCTTTTTATGGGTTTCTTGCGCTACAGCACCCCGGTGTTGTCAAGCGCCCGGAGGACTAACCTCAGAGTGCTTGAGAGCATGCAAGCTCAAGCACTTGCACTTGAGGCCCAATGCATCTACAGATAACTTGAACGCTTGTAAAAGTAAACAGCACAAGTTATTGGCCAGCAGAATGGTATCCCACGTTGTTAGGATCGTCAAACGTTTAGTAACTACTCGTTGCAGCTAAACCAGAGCTTAGAATTACGGTGCTGAGAATGCTGCAGTAAGGTAACATTTATGAAACTAATTTTCAGAAATACCTAACTTATATTTGAGGCTGATTGTAAGCTCAAACAAACGCGCGCACCTCGCGCTGGGTGTCTCCGTCCGCCCTAACGCCAGCAGAAACCCCAGCCGCTTAATTACTTCAGACTTAAATTCCTTCACTAGGCCTCACAGGACCATTCCCCACATAGAACACGCCATTGCATGCTAAATAGACCGCGGGAGAGTGAATAAATCCACCAGAAACTGCCACCGAGCGTATACCACAGCATACAACACGGGCGTTCGCCCAAGCATGCATGCCAACTGCCCATAGATGGCGCCACTGCCTCCGCAATGGCGGCGCCTATGAAAAAACGGTCTATACGCGAGAGGCTTGGTAAAATAAGCGAGGCTTCGCCTCCCAAAGGATACGACAGAAACGAGGCTCATGAGGAAATCAAGCTACACACCAAGAACGGGCGGAATATCCCAATAGTCAAGCAGCTTAAGGTGCTGGGTCTAGTAATCGAGAACAAAGGTACAAAAGGGGAAACCATAAAGAAGTTAGACACAAAGGTAACAAACACCATGAGATTAATCAAACGAATTACTACCAAACACCAGGGTATGAAGGAAGAAAGTATCATATGGCTTATGCAATCATTCGTAATCAGTCAGATCACATACATAGCAGCCTTCCACAATTGGTTTGCAGCTGAAAAGACCAAAATTAACAACCTCATAAAAAAGGCGTACAAACTAGCACTAGGGATTCCCATCAGTACGAGCACAGATCTCTTGATAAAGTTAGGACTCCACAACACACTGGACGAACTCATAGAAGCACAACAAACATCTCAGCTGGAACGATTAACCAAAACCAAAACGGGACGGCATATAGTACGCAAGCTAGGAATGAATTGCCAGAATCAATACGGGGAAAAGAAGACGATAACGAGAGAAATTCATGTCAAACTCCTAGTACCAAATATACCCAAGAACATGCAACCAGTTTACAAAAGGGCAGACGCACGAGTAGAGCAGAGAAAACAATCTAAAGCTATGGGTTAGGCGACATAGCAACCTTCGTAGACGCGCTTGAGCACCCACACAGAAATAGTGACGTGGCAGTAGTCGTAGATCACATCCAAAAACCCCTAACAAGCGTGTCAGTTAATACCAAACATTCCAAGACAGCAGAGGAGGTAGCCATTGCACTAGCATTGGTCTCCACGAATTCTCAATACATCATTAGCGTTTCTCAGGCGGCCATTAGAAACTATGCTAAGGGTAGGATCTCTCCTGAGGCATGGCACATCATCAGAGTAAACTAAGCAAAATTCTCCAACGCAGAGAAGAACGGCAGGCAATTGCTCTGGTTCCCAGCGAATACGACTCAAGGCATTTCCGCAATCAACCCCAACGAGGTAGCATACCGCGAAGCTCGAGGTCTTACTCGCCGAGCTGAGCAAGCAGTGGCTTCCATAGGTCAGGGAAACTCAGAGGAGATCTGGAGAGAAAAAGACAGATTAACAAGGTTTAGCGATATTACCAAATTCTATCAAAATCAGAGGCGAATATTACCACCGCCTCACACTAAACTGAACAGAGCTGAGTCCGTTGCTTGGAGGCGATTACAAACAGAAACCTATACGAGTCCCGTGCAATTAGAGACTTTCTACTCCGAGATATACGCGAGCGATATATGCAAGCTATGCAAGTCTGCTAGAGCCACCCTTCAACACATGTTGTGGGGATGTAAAATATATCAAGATAAAATCGCAGTCTCCCCGGAAAATCTGCGGGCGCGGTGGTCAGCCGCGCTGCTCAGCTCAGAACTCCAAGACCAACTTTGGGCCGTCCAGCGAGCCATGGAGGCCGTGCGGAAGCAACAGCTCCCAGTGGCCACCTAGGCGGTCCCAGGCCCGGGCCTCCCAATCGTCAGATTTCAAATAAAGTTGTCACTCACTCACTTTTCGTTTTCTTTCTGTATATATCACAAATTATCAAAATATAATTGTGTCAAGTTCAGATTATCTTTTCTGTGACACTTTTATTGCTTTCGTGCGTATATATTATTGACAGCATGGAACGTCACTGAATGTTGTTTCTGGTATTCGTGGCATCTATATTCCCCGCTCCTTACTCGCCTGTATGCAGCATGTTCACATGATCAATTAATGTTCTGATTTCCGGAGTTCTGAAGATGCGAAATCGTTACGCAACCATGAAACTGGCAAGGCAGCAAGGAATAGAAGATGCTGAAAAGGTCAATTCAGACGAGTGTACAATTAAGTAGGGGCATGAAATGATTTGCGTGGCTCTGTTGTGGGCACACACAGGGCACAAACACTCCGCCAGCTTCTTTCGGTTCCCCAAGCAAAAGTTTTGAATATTTTTCTTCCTATAGAGTTGGGGAACGCAGTCTACTCGCGTTAATTAAAAGCTTCTGATTCTACAGTGGTTCCCAAAAAACTCCGAGTCACCTCCGTGGTGTACGCTCAATCCGCTTCCCTTGACTGCTCTTATTGGTGCCTTGACTAAACTACAACCCACATGTGATGTGCATTTGTTCGCGTTATTTGTGCTACTTCGTGTATTGAAAACCTCGCACTCCCGCAATTACAAGCAATACATATTGCAGCAGATCCAACGAGTAGGAAATATATATGCAGCGAAGCTTTGTGTGAGTGCATAAAGAGTCCAAACACGAGTACACGTACACGCACGCACACACACGCAGACACACGCAGACACACACACACTCACTTACACACACACGCGCGCACACGCACATAAGCGCGGGTGCACACAAACTATACCGAGCATTTTGTTAAGTGGAGTTCCTGACTACTAGCGAGTACGATGGACGCCTTGAACGCATCATGGTTTCAGAGGCAACATGCGCATACGTACATAGCGTAATTAGAATCCATTCTATCCGCAAGAAGCGTTTACTTCCTCATTACCGTGAAGCCGCGGATGCGCGAAGGTGAGCTTTCTGGTTTTTTTTATTGCGATAGCAATTATATGGACACTCCAAGCGCATTTCTGCCATCGTCGTCGTCGTCGCGTTCGCCGTCCCCGTGATGTTTCATATAAAGTCCAAACAGGACAACATCGTCGCCACGATGTTATCGCAAACCATGCCACAAAACAGGCATGTTTTGTGGCGTAATTAAATATTTCGCATAATAAAGAAAACATTCGTCACGTGCGGCTGTGATTGAAATGAAGGCCAAGAACACACTTAGGCGAAGCAATGCAGACACGTGGTCGCGCTACTCACCGGCGGCCGGATCATAAGTTGCCGTGCCGACCGAGCCACCGTTTCCGAGTGCACTGCGTCAAGACTCGCTACCAGATGTATGTAAACGGGTAAATGGGTATATATATTTAAAAACGGGGTCAAGGGTCTACTTTATTACATCCGTCATTTCCTGGATCTCCTTCCAGCCTTCGTCTGCCTCCCCTTTCCTTAATCTTTCTGCTCCCTTGCTGTTGCATTTCTACCACCGGTCTGCAAGTCGACGCATGTGTCTGCTCTCTGACAGATTGCACCTCTTGCGGCGTCTTCATGTGGTACCACGGAGCCATACAGCAACCCCTGTCGCAAAATTGGAGGAGGTAGGCAATGATTGCTTCGGATTAAAAACTATTCATGGCATTAGCATCGCAGCACAATTATCCTAGCTATGGGGATAATTATGCTATGGGGTGCTATGCAGGATGCGCCGAGTTTCTCGTTCGCACGAGTTTCACCCGAGTTTGCTCGATGGCAGTCAGTGAACGGAGATAGCAAGGAACGTGCAAGAACAACAGGCAAAAAGAAATGTCGAGATAAAGCCGCGTATGACAACATGAGCGCACCCTGCGCGACACAGTGATTCCGTGCTTCAAGCACAGAAGACTGCGCAACAAAACGTGCCAGCGCCGCGTATTGTTATCAACGTATTATCACCATTTAGCAATACCGTGACTGTACCGCTGTCTATCTGCACACTTGCCGTGAGCCACTTGCCACGCCTTTCTAGGGCGCGTAAAGGGCGTGCCTCCTCTTTCGAGCATTATCTTTCTATCCTCCGTCGAATGCGAACAGGGCACATGCGGTGCATTGTTGCGCTTACACTTTCCCTCAATCGATTACGTTAAAGTACAACGAATAAAATAAGAAACACATTATTTCTTGAAGTATCTGTTTTTCGTTTGGAATGCTATAAATGTTTGATGACAAACAGAGATCGAGAGAATTATTAAATTTTGCACTGTTTGCCGCGAGTGGCGACAGTGAGGCGAAAGATTACAAGCGGATACATTGTAGAGGGTCACACGCACGAGGGAGTTCATGCGGTGAGCAGTCGCCAGGGGCGCTGCAGTGCTATCCTTGATAGGGTGCCTTGATGCCCGCGCGCGTCGAGGCACTCTAATCCTTGATAAAATCAGTCATGACAATGATCTTTCCATTCCCTGACAATTAGGGGAATGGAAACGCAGCGCTATGGCATGGTTGTTCACCGCAGGTGCTTCACTGAGGCGGCTATTAAGGTCGCCGCTTTACCAAGTGAAACGACGGGAGCAACGGTTGTCACTGCAAAATGGCTGTGCGGTATTCTAGGGTCCGTAGTGACGCAGCACAGTGAAAATGCGCCCGTTTATCTGCTTGCGGGAAGCCTCCGCGATGCATTGCAAAGAAGAGCGCGCTGCCCAGTGACACAATTCATCGCTTGTCATCGCTTGCCCAGTGAAGGTGCCTCCATTCGCATGTATACGAAGAGTTTGAGTGTGTTGTTCTCTCCAATGTGCTTGCCGATTGCCTCTGCTGCTGAGCTAACAGCGATCGCATATGGATATAGTAACGACAGCGCAGCAATCGCATTTTTACGGGTGATGGCTCCTGTGTGCAGTTAGGAAATCAAACTTCGAACGCAGGAAGGGGTTGCAACTATTTATTGTGCCGTGCTTGTGATGAAGAAATGCCATCGCACTGTGTTTAAAAGAGCGAGCGGTTCTCGGCGCTGACCGTGTTTGCGACACTGCGGATCCGATACATCACCGATGACAGATTAGCCATCTCAAACAACAGCTGCGATACCTTGACGTTGGAAAACACTACGCACTGCTCAGCATCATCATCCACCACGGCTCATCGACGCCTTGCAAGCAGCTACAGTGTCGTTCCGATAATTATTTGCTGTGCGCTACGTCGCTACAATGCAGACAATGAACCATGTTGTGGGGCCATCACAGCCTATAGGAAGATAGATGCATAAGCCAGCGAAAGTCGCCGCTTTGTTTTTGATAGTGGTTCTCAGTACATCACCGATGACAGTGCGATGTGCGTATTTTCTGTCGGCGGTCAAGATTGTTGATGCTTCTCATTCCGCACCACGTCGCTGTTGCCGGAAAATAAGTTGGGCGTGGCCCAACCGTGGCGGGCGCGCGCACAAGAGTTACATGCCTCGCGCGGGGCGTGACATATAATTTTGATTGACCTACGAACTCGGGCCAAACTCGTACATCGCGAAACCCCCCTCGAGTTGAACTCGGGAACATGATGGCGGCATCAGCAGCCTGTGTAATCGCATCCAGTGGCAGCAAGCGTCAATATGACCGTCTGGAACCGTTCACCTACATGTCCGACGTAGAGTTTCAGCGTCATTTTTGCCTTTCCAAAACGTGATTGCGCTGGCTGTGTGACGAGTTAGGCGAAGGCCGTCGTCTGCGGAGATAGGGTGGCGGGAAAATGATGCTTTCCCAGCGCAGACTGGTGTGACTAGGCTGCGGAGGAATAGTTCGTGCGATCGCTTCAGCTCTCTCCTGTTTCAAGCAAGCTCGTCCACCGCGCCCCAGCCCCAGGCCAGGTCCGGCGTCGTCATCGGAGCACTGGAGCACCTGCGAGCACCTGGGGTTCAACCCGGACCAACCAACCTGCGCAGGCGAAGTAGTCACATTATATTGGAAGATTTAGAATGGACGCCGGGCTGCCTTCCGGTGCAACAGGTGCCGAAATCAGTTTTCGCAGGTACACGGTACCCCTGCACTACACGGGCAGAGAGGCGAAGGAAGTTACTGCGCCAACACGGACCGCCTCGGCCGTCCGAACGACCACCTCTCCACGCAGCAAATGATTTGGCTCACATACTGCGTGAGCAAAAGCGTAAACATATGGATGTTAAAAGAGACCGTAGACTTGTTTCTTCTATCGGAGCACGCCATCGCCGACTGGAGGAGCTACCCCGTAAGGTCGCGAGAGACGAGCTGCTGGCGCGAGCTCCACTCGTTGGCCCCGGGAAGACAGCGCAAATTGATGAGTGTCTTCTTCGCGGTGGGCAAAAGTGCAATCGAGGCCGCCTAATGACGGGCGACAGACAACGTTCTGCCGAGTCGCCAAAATTACGGTGGTGTTGAAGATAGTGGCCCATGGGTCTTCGGCATGGTCTGCGCGACCTGAGGGGTGCTGCTACTTTTCAAGGTCGACCGACGAAAGGCAGCGACGCTAGGCGCCATTATTGCAGCCAATGTTCAACCGGGGACCATTATTCATAGTGACGAATTGGCCGCATACAACTGTATCCCAAATTTAGTGGATGCTAACGGGGCTATGCCTCAATCTGCATTGAGAGACAGTTAACCACAGCGTGCACTTTGTGGAAACCAACACGGGCGTTCACACGCAAAAAATAGAAAGTTATTGTGAAAAAGTGAAGCGCCACCTCGTCAGCAGTGGGTACAGAGTAACTGCACTGATGCTGGAGTCCCACCTGGGATGAATGTGGTGGCACTCAACGGCCACGTGCGCTGCAAAGACCCTTTCTTGCGTTTGTTAGAAGCCACGGATCGCTCGGGCTACCCAGTATAAAGACTCTTTCCTGCGGTTGTTAAAAGTCATCGCTCGGCGCTAGCCAGTATGAAGGTGCGTCACAATGTAAAAGAAAATAAAGCGTAGTTTTTTTATCCTTGCATGAGTGTTTTCCGACATTCCTGAGTGCTTACACGGTAAGCGCGCAGCAGACCACTTCTGCGCTAGCCGACGCTCCCTTCGTCTCGCAGCCTTACTTTAGTGCGAGCAACGAGCGATCTGTTGAAATCCCAGTGTAAAAATCAGGCGCACACCAATCTGTGCTCGGAAATGGGGGCGCAAGCACGTAGCGAGCCGCACCAATCCAATCCACCGGAAAGAGAAAGAGCCACGAGCGATCTGTTCAAAGCCCAGTGCGAAAACTAAGCCCACACCAATCTCTGCTCGGAAATGCTAGCGCAAGCACGTAGCGAGCCGCGCCAATCCAATCCAGAGGAAGAAAGGAGGGCGAGCGTGCCCTCGTGGTATAACGCGAAACGATTAAACTACAAATTAGTCTAATACACATTCAGTGTACAACTTGTAAACTTTAAAACACCTATACCCTACGGTAATGTGACTAATATCATTGTACTAAATGCATTTATTTGATAACTTGCTTCTGCCTTTAATGCACTCGGTGGAACGACAAACAAGTGAAAGAATGCACGACCATGCACCAACCGTATGATCACGGGAGCCCCAGTTTGTCGACCGCCCATATGGCAACGCCCAAGGGATGATGGCCACCCAGAGTGAATCTAGATAAGCCAATGAAACTGGAGGTGTGCCGATGGACAAACTTTGTCTTGTTACCATTAGTGCTTTAATCTTGGGGCGTCGCCAGAGCTCGTGAAGATCCCGAGTTTCGCCAAACTCGGGGCATCCTGCATAGCACCCCTGCTACAAGAAATGTTTAGCGTCACTTCACCTCATAGGCTCATAACTAGCGCTACAATTACGCTTACATCTTACAACGCTTACAACTTAAGAGTGTAAAAATGGAAAGAGACCACGTATTTTGCCACTGCGCCGCTGGCGTGGAAACAAAAAAAGCCTAATTGTCTCCCCTGGAGCACCACTCTGCAAGAGTCGCATGTCGCTGGAATTATCTTTATAGGTGCAAACGTAGATCATGTGAACACATTAGCATAAATGCACGAAACTGGAAATAACCTCAGATGGTGTCATCATTGAGCTGACCACGTGCATTGGTGCATCAGCTCAGAAGGTAGCGCAAGCGTAACGTGCTCATTTGGTGCCACACAGGAATACGTACCCCGAGGTAGGCAGAAGTGAGTACACTGGTTGTATTCATTCTATAGTTACGATCGCACAGTCATTCACATGGTTACAAAGTCGGGGTATTTTTTCAGTATTTACGCGCTCATTAGAGGCGTGATTGGAGTCGTTATATTCCCCAGGTGGTTTGCCATGCATTCGACGTACAAGTTTCGACTTTTCGCTTTTTTAACATGCTCTCTGTGCTACACATACGTCCTAATTGCAGCACATGCTGATATTTCATATGTGAACAGTGAGGTGTGCAATGTTACGGGACGGCTTTCAGTCAGCACCCTAAGCGTGCGCACTTGAGCGCCGTCACAGAAACTGGAAGCAAGGCTCGAAAGAAGCACCACTGGCACCTGCGGCGACCACGCTTACGTCTGAGATTCCTAATTCTTCTCACTCTGTTCAGTAAAGCTCACCAAGTTCATTGCTCTGTCTAACTGGCTGTGCAAAGAGGCTCTCGACGTGTCCTGTAATGAGGACATAGGACAAGGCTATAAGGAGGCATACCGGTCGTGCGTTCCTGCGTGCATCTGTGTGCGCGGCAACTTCTGTATGGTGTTCCCTCGAGTGGCAAAGTTGTTTGTTTCTCTTTTTTTTTTTTTTTTTTTTTTTTTTTTTTTTTGCAGCGTTATAGTAGTTTGCAGGATTGGCAGCCGGACAACATCTCAAGCAACAAAAATCAGCTGCACTACCCGGCAGCGCGCAATTCAAATTTAACTTACGACTAAGGTGACTGTTTGAGCATGTTGGTCAGACATGAAAGAACTTTATGCGCACAAGACGAGGAAAAAGAAGATGCTAAGACACGTGATGTGTCCCAGTTCTTGCGTATGTGGTTGCTTGCTTCAACTTAAAACACTGCTGTAAGTCTGCGCTCGTGTGTCTTAGCCTCTTCTCGGTCCTCGTCTTGTGCGCATAAAGTTCTTTCTTAACTTTCCAAATCATGGTTGCGGGAAAGGGTGTCCGACATCTTTACAGTGTTGTCGTTGTCTCCGTCTAACGGTGCTTCGACTTTACTATTCCCTCTTCAGGCAAGAAGTCTTTCATATCTGCGGATCTGTAACCACAAATATATCACGTTCGTTTTCTCCCCCTCTTCCTATCCTGCGCCCACGTTGCAACGTACGCATGAAAAGTTATCAGAACCCTCACCTTGAGTTGATTCTGTGAGATATATTTAACATGCCTTCAGCCACTTGACAACTGTAAACTAACATTGAGGCAAACACTATTTAGCAGAAAATCGACCACTGCTGCTAAGTTTCTGCGCGCGATGAGCGCTAAACACAGGATAACAGCTGGTCAATTTATTGGGGTCAGACGAAATGGCAGTAATGGCACATGTCTGCTCACTTGGTGACACCTGTAACTCGTTTTTATCAGACTTCAACTGCTCGATACCCTCTTTGAATATTATTGTGGTCATCATTGTGTCAGTCATAGTATATGTTATGTGCTGAGGATGCTTCCTTGCTTGCTATATTTGAAGGGATGTTTGAACATTGTCTTTAGATGTTATTGGACGTGTAAAAGGGGGCATGCCATGAAAACAACTATGCTATACGCCAGAACAGCTTCCTAAAAGTGCTAACTTAACATGTATACCATATAAGTAAAATTGTTCTCTTAAATGTTTATTTCTTTATGCCAGCTATTACTCTACTTGCCTGCCTTCATTCGACTCATTTTCTTCACAGCTTGAAAATCCCTATTTTCCTTCCCCGTCTTTGTGCGGCGAAATGGTCGACAATATCCATCCATCCGTCGCTATAGTAACCGCCTCCTTCCAGTACGTTCGTTTTAATTTATCAAATATGTGCTTATAGTGTATTCAAGAATCTAGCCCGGAAGCCCGGAGACACGCTACGAGCGGGATTAAATTTCATATTCTCCGCGTATTGTGGGAACGAACACGAAATGACGTTCTTGCAGCAAACCAAGAAACGGGTTCCGCCGCCGCCGCCGCACGGCGAAGCAGGAGCACAAAGCTCGTCCATCTGTCGCCGTATAGCGCTCCCCATATAATTCGAGTGTATATATAAGTCGCTCGGAGAACGGGGCGCGTAAGTAGATTGAATCGGTGCCATAACCACATACAAGTCGCGAGCTCTCACGATATCGCGGCGCGAGAGGCGTATATACGAAACCAATAGGTGAACGACGCTTGCGTGCTAACCGCTGCACTTAAGAAAGTCACGTTTTCGGCTGTACGAATACGCGGCAGCCACCGCCATGACCCAAACGGCCAAGGTAATTGAATCAGGTCCCGGCGGCACCGCTATCCCAGGCTACTCACGTACCCACGGGCTCAATGGCTCGCGAGGATCTTCAAGCACGACCCTCGCCGGCGGACCGCGGCCTTGAGCGGAAACGCATGAAGGCTGCGCGCCGTCAGGGTTTCTGTGCCAAAGGACGAGGCTGCTGGCCACCCCAGTCTTCGATCCCGGACTGGCTGGCGCGTCTGCTTTGTTTTTGAAGCAGCCAAAGTATCGGTCTCCCTCCTTTCGCTTTTCGTCTCGCTTCTTGCGTTGTTTTTCCCTCCAAGTATTGGAGCTGAGAGATGCGATAGCGCGTGCCTGTGGCCGCCGTGAGATTGATGGCTTGTTGACTTGGCCGCAATCTCGGGGCAGGCGAACCCTCGGTAGTGTAACATCAACAACGATTCTGCGGCGCCGCAAGTTTGCCTCATTGTCGGATGCACGCGTGTGACGACGGGCGCTACCGACCTTTCGCTGCTATAGAGGGCCCCAGTCTCAATTTACGTCGTTGCCTTACCACTTAGGCGGCTCACTTAGGAACGATTCACTCTAAATAGCATTTAAAACAGTGCAGTGTCAAGCATCGTCTTTCAAATATACACATACATGACATCAGCCTGTGCGATCGACAACATTGGCCATCTCTTGTAAACAGAACTCCCGTCACGCGTAAATAATATATATATATATATATATATATATATATATATATATATACATGATGCTTCAGCGAACACATTAAAAATTTCTTAAAGGCTTCCTGTGGCAGATAGCACAATTCTAGTTCATGAGCTTAATTGCCTACTCGAAGAGGCGAATATTACTTGCACAAGAAATTGCAATGCATAATCGAATAATTAAAAAAATTCATCCATACAGTTTTTAACTAATTACCTCATGGCCCATATTACAATTTACAAATTGTAGCCGTGGCGTTCGCAAGGCGGATCCACTTAGAACGAATTCTCGGGATGACACCAGTTTCGAGATATTAATTCCCCAACTTTGCGGAGAAATGCATTGGTGGTTGCCTGTGGCAGATATCACAATTATAGTTCACGAGCTTAATTGTCTACTCGAAGAGGCGGGCGTTACTTGCACAAAATATTGAAATGCATAATCAACTATTAAACGAAAATTCCTTAATTAAGTTTTTAATTATTTATCTTATGGCCCATATTGGAATTTACAAATTCTAGCCCTGTAAATTGCAAGGATGATTCATTTGGAACGAATTCTCAGGACGACACCAGTTTCGAGATATTATTTCCCGAACTTTCCGAAGAAATGCATTGATGTTCCAGTTACTTTCTTAACAAAATGTCATTTTATGGATTGAAGCACGAAAGTAACTGGAATGCCAATGCATTTCTCCGCAAAGTTCGGGAATTAATATATCGAAACTGGTGTCATCCTGAGAATTCGTTCCAATTGGATCCGCCTTGCGAACTACAGGGCTAGAATTTGTAAATTGCAATATGGGCCATAAGTTAAATAGTTTAAAAAAAGCGTAGCTTGCACTAGAGGCGCAATGCTAAAGAGACAGCAGAGCTGATGGGCACCTAGCTAGTCCTGGCTTTTGGGCTATAGCTAAGCACTACCAAATCATCCTCAGCATTTTCCGGAATTTATTGATTATTGATTGATTATCGATTAGCTGTTGATTGGCTATCGATTGACAATCAATTGGCTATCGATGACTGACTAAGTTTCAGTAGTCCCAACCATGCTTAGCTAGACTTATCCAGGCTCAGCTTCGCTAGTTCACAACGTTATGTGCCATTGCACTTGGACCCTTTCTGCACTATCGCCAGGATCGGCCCACATTTCTTGTCCGCGACGGACAGACTAACGGCCGGCTTAAAACGTAATTAATGGTCCGCTGTTAAAACGTAATTAGTAAATTTTTGTTAATTAGTCGATTATGCATTTTAATTCTTTGTGCAATTAATGCCCGCTTCTTCGAGTAGTCCAGCTCATGAACTAGAATTGTACTATCTGCCACAGGCAACCTTTAAAATGAAAGGGTCCGAAAAAAAATTATAGGGTTTTACGTGCCAAAACCAATTCTGATTATGAGGCACGCCGTAGTGAGGGACTCCGGAAATTTAGACCACCTGGGGTTCTTTAACGTGCTCCTAAATCTAAGTACACGGGTGTTTTCGCATTTCGCCCTCATCGAAATGCGGCCGCCGTGGGCGGGATTCGATCCCGCGACCTCGTGCTCAGCAGCCCAACACCATAGCCACTGAGCAACCACGGCGGGTGAAAGGGTCTGAAGGCGAGCTCGTTGGTATGCATTCATGGTGTAAAAAACAGCGCTAAACAGAAGGAAGAACACAGGCAGCGCTCGTCCTGTGTTCTTCCTTCTGTCCGTGTTTTCAGCGCTGTTTTTTACACCATGAAAACTTTTAAAATTTGTGAACGTTTTTGCTGAAACCTCGGTATATATATATATATATATATATATATATATATATATATATATATATATATATATATATATATATATATACGGGATGACACCAGTTTCGAGATATTATGTCCCAAAGTGTGGGACGAAATACATGGGCGTTCCAGTACTTTTGTGTTTCAATGTATAAAACAGCATTTTGGTAAGAAAGTAAGTGGAACAACAGTGCATTTTTACGGCTAGTTTGATGGCGCATATCTCCAAACTGGTGTCATTCTGGAAATTCATTCCAAGTGGATACGCCTGACAAGCTCACCAGTTACAATTCGTAAATTGCAATATGTGTCGTAAAGTAATTAACTAAGCAGTTAATTAGTGAATTGTTGTTAATTAGTTGAATATGTGTTTCGATTTCTCGTGCTACTAATGTCCGCCTCATCGAATGCTCAATGATAAGAATTATGCTACCTGCCACAGGTGATTTTTAAAAATTCCGTAAAACTTAATTTTGAACACCCAATAGGTTGTAGTTGTTTTTACACCTAACGCACGTTAACAATTCGGAACAATGAAGGGTTTGCGTCATGTCACATTATATATATTGGACCGCAGGCTGCGTGCCTTATAACGACACCCTGCTGACCTAACACACGACGCTTCATGGCGGTATGGATCTTTGTAGTCCAATAAAATCGAGACGTTTAGACCAACCCGACAGGTGTTGTCCGCTCAAAAGTTTTTACCCACACAAAAGAGTATTCGTACAAAGCGCTTTCCTTTACCACGATTGGCTACAAGAGGACTCATGAGATGATTATCCGCTCCATTCGTGAGGTGTATTTTATTTCACAGCATCACGTTTGTTCGAGCCGCCCGCATAATTTTAGTATGGATGGTGGTACGAGGATTTTATTCGTCATTTTTTGTCATATGTCATCGCATTGACGCCCCGATTCGTATCCAAGACAGGGTTGTCGTCAGTCGTGCGCATACGTTCTCTCATACCATAGACTACAGGATGAGCAAAACCGTGCGAACCGACACTACGTCACTTCGACTTATATTGATGAATTGAAACTCTGAGCAATATAATAGAAGGCTGAGGCTAACAGCGCGGAAAACCACAGCAAATTCTTCTACAGCAACAATTTTGACAACTAGAAACGTTTAGGCGTTCTTTTTTTTATTCCTTTCTTTTTGTTTCATTTTGCATGGAGAAATAAATCCCCAAAGCGTCTTGAAAAACAATCATTCGCAGCCCTATGAGCGAGGAAAAGCTTAAACTAAAAAAAATTATAGAATTGCTCAAAACACATCAATGACAAGCTTGACGGTTGGAAGGGCCGGACATCACACTTCTATCTTCAAACCCAATAGAGTGTCATGCCGATTATGAAAAGTCAGGCTATTGCGCACGTAGAGAAACACTTCCTGTCAGATATTAAGCAGAAGTTCGCAGCGCAGTATTAATGTTACTGCCTTCAACAGCAGTGCACGCCCAATAAAATTATGCTCCTAAACTGCTCAATGCACTTTCAGTTGACAATATGAGAACGCAGACACCTCATAAATAGACGGTGTTCTACGATGTGAAATCAGCGCTACAGGCGCTAAAATGTTTCAAACAGCCAAGCTGTTTAATACCCCTGAAACACGGGCAAAAGTAAAGTCCTTTTCATAAAACCCCTTTTCTTACTCCGAAGGACCCTTTGCAGAAAGGAGTTGCGCCGATGACACACGGCATCGCACTAACTTCTTTAGGGCTGGTATTTTGTAGCGATGCCTTAGACTTATTCTATACTAGTCTTATCCTCCACCGCTCACGGCCGGCTGATCCCGTTGATAACGCGAGCGGACCGTCGCTCTGACCACTGACAAAGCGCGATAAGCGCGAAATTAAAGGCATTATCACCAGAAAGGCATCGCTACAAAATACCGGCCTAGGTGGTTTCGCAGATGCACGCGAAAAAAAAAAGCGTTGTTTGTTAAAGCAGCAAGAGAGAAAACATTTACAAAAAGCTGCGCATGTAGGTTACATTTGGTGATTGTAGAACCTAAAAACATTTTTCCCCATTTTTGATGATAATGCGCATATTCGGAATTCAACATGGCGGCGCCAGCGACGTGGTGCGAGCATTTGAGAGTATAGCTAGAGTAAATGTTCACTGTTTGACAATTTTCATGACAGCTAAAGATTAATACATTTTCAAAGGTAAAAGTAATACTTACGGGGCACCGTAGTTATGTAATACGTTTTCGTCTATTAATGAGTTGTGCACGCTGTATGCGAGAGTACACCTTTCCGCTCGAAAAGTAGATGCCCGATCTTCTGTGCCCGTGTGTCAGGTGTAAGCGAGCCGTAAAAAGTATGGTGTTTCACAGAAAGCCAGCCGCGCCGTAGCCATGGCAACCAGCGACGCCGCAGCTGCTACCTGGCGCAACCTACCGCCTGTGTACTGCGCATGCGCCGACAGCGAGCAACGGCTATCCAAGCTGGTGCGCGGCGGTGCTCGATCAGATGCAGCCATGGGACGTACAAAGATAGTGCGTACTCCCGAAGAAGAATGAATGACTGACTCTTTATGATTATTTATATTGTCGCTCCTTATCTATTCTTCCCCCTTCCCTCTCCCCAAGCGTAGGGACACGTCCTTGGTTAACCTCCCTACCTTTCCCTTCTCGTTTCGCTCTCTCTCTCTCGAAGAAGAAGAAGAAGAAGAAGAAGAAGCGGCGATTCGAGAAGCGAGACTTGCCGCTGTACGAAAGCGGCAAGGGCAGCGACGAGCAGATCCACAATACGCGGCCAGGGAAAGGGAGAACAAGAGACAGCGGCGACAAGAGGTTCTATTCTCGACACGCACGGTGGCTGCACGGCCGCCATTATCCGCCATGTTGACTCTCTCATTGGCTGTCGAGAGGTCACGTGTTTTGAAATTCGTTCCGAGAAACGGAAGTGCTGCAAAATGCAATTTTGCGTTTTCATCAGAGTGACGAAACGTTACGTGGAGCTGCAAATTTTATCGACTAATACTTTTTTGCTGTCCTTGGCACCTATATTGCGGCTTTAGCGCTTTAAAAAGAAAGTGAACGGTAGCGTGCAGAAACCCGTGCAATGCATCTGCAATTTCGCGAATATCTGGTGGCGTTCCAAGATAGCCGGCATGTCAGCTTGTTGATTGGCTGAAGGAATATCCAGTGAAAAGTGTCACAGGAAGGGCCGTTTCGTAAACGTCAATTTGACGTTGCGTGACGTTGCGCTGGGCCGCCATTGCAGAGATTTTCTGCGATAATTTGTGGTGCGAGGAGCCGCGCGAATTATGGTAATGAGCGGCCATGTGCAATAGCAGTCGAGAGGCATGCGTATCGCCGCATTTTCCCTTTCATTTGGGGCCATGGAAATATTTTGCTCACAACGCGTGCTCATAGAATTTGCATCGCTCTCGGGTGGTGTTGGTATTTGTGTTTTGAAACATTATTTTAAAAAAAACACGTTTACTTGAAATGATATTGGTTGAAACTAACAAGCTTTCTGCAACTTTTTGCACTTTTCACTACTGCGTTTGCCCCGTAATCAATATTAATGACTTCATCGCGTCATCGAAGGCTATGGCAACGGTGTATTTTTAATTTATAAAAAGAAATGTACGCAAGGCAGCGCCTGGAAGTTTGCTCTCGTAAAGTCCCTATATAATAAAAGTACCGCCATCTACTCTTTCCTCCGCCACCTCCTCTCCTAAAGCGCTTGCTTTTTTTACTTTTTGCTTGCGAAACCGAAGTCGACGGTGGCGCACCTAGAAAGTCTACGTTGAAGCTTTCAGGCCGGGCGCGCGCCGCCGCCGCCGCCGGCGACTGCGGCTGCGCAGAGGACTTTCAACATGGCTATGAGGCGGGAAAAAAAATATAAAGAAGTGAAAAGCGCGCGCTATCATCGTCCAATCGGAGATACAGGAGAGAGAGAAGCGGCGTTGATAAAAGGATGGCGGTACTTTTCTTATATAGGGACTTTATCCTCTCGCGGTGTGAGTAAGCAGCAAAGTGAACAAGAGATGGCAGTCACGCCATCGGATGCCTGGGGCGCGCGCAACGCTATCGATGATATTCGGCCGTTTCTCAGCCAGACGAGTCAGGCCACAGTCAGGCTCAGTCACTTGTGTTTCACGAGAATGGGGGACGTCACCTTGGGCTGGAGGATCTGTACGAGTCGCTTGGTCGGCGATCCTGGCACAAAAGTCTTCTGCGACATCGATGACTTGCCGCCCTTGGAAGAGCGCGAGCGCCTTGAATGGAAAACGCTGCTCCGGAAGGCAACGCAGACGTTGCACCGTTTTCCAAATGTGAGACAGTGGCTTCCGGGGGTCTAGTTTCTGGCAAAACGTGATTGCCGCATGGACCTTCCTTTTACAATGGAGGAGCTCGAGGCGGCACTAGCTCTCTGCAGACGCTCTTCATCTCCGGGTCCAGATGGTATATCATACCGAGCCTTGTGCTATCTTGGAGAATCCGCACGTAAAAAATTGTTGAGTCTTTACAACTCCTCATGGCAGGAGGGAAACGTTCCTGACGAATGGAAAGTAAGCCGCCTGGTGCCACTCTTGAAGCGGGGCAAATCCCAACTCGAACTCACCTCTTACCGCCCAATAGCACTGGCCAGCTGTGTAGGAAAGATAATGGAACGGATGCTCCTTGACCTCCTGGAATGGTACCTTGAATACTACAAGATTTATCCGAATTCCATGGCTGGTTTCCGACGTGACCGCTCTTCCATCGACAATGTAATTGATCTCGTTTCGTATGTTCAGCACGAAAGGTCCCGTAAGCGTTTATCTGCAGCTTTATTCTTAGATATGAAAGGCGCATACGATAACGTATTTCATGAGGCCATTCTAGATGCTCTTGCGACGGTTGGCCTAGGTGGTCGAGTCTTTTTGTGGATTGCAAGTTACCTATCTGCAAGATCATTCTTTGTGTTAACTGACGATGGCCCAACTACGCGACGCTATACCAGCAGAGGTGTTCCTCAAGGTGGTGCTCTCAGCCCGACGCTATTCAACCTTGCTCTTCTTGGACTTGCTGAATACTTACCAACTACCATGAAGATTTCAAAATACGCAGACGACATCTGTGTCTGGACTTCGGCAGTCACACGTCCTCAGATACGTGCGCGGCTTCAAAGAGCAGCAACTTCGACAGCGAGCTACTTGTGTAAACAAGGTCTCAGCATATCACCAGAAAAATGCGCACTAGTGGCATTTACTCGCAAACCAATGAGCCTTATGTCATCTCAATCAATGGGCGGACCATTTCCTATGTCAGAACCCACAGGTTTCTTGGCGTAATCATTGACCGAGAGAGAGAGAGAGGTTTATCGAAGAAAGGCAGAGAAGTCGGCTTGAGCGTTAGTTTGCTCTGGCCTGCTACTCTACCATTGACCGAGACCTCTGTTGGAGCCCGCACGTGGCTTACATGAAACGGCGCCTGACAGCAATTTCCCAGTTGTTTAAATACTTGACAGGAAAGACGTGGGGGATGTCAGTACACGCAATGATGAAACTCTACAGAGCTCTCTTTCTCGGTTTTTTAAGATATAGTACCTGTACTGAACAGCACTTGCAAGACAAATATTCGTGTTCTGCAGGCAGAACAAGCTCAAGCACTCAGAGTTTGCCTTGGTTTGCCCAGATGCACGTCAACAGAGGCAACTATTGCGATTGCTGGGGACCATCCGATGCAAACTCACATTACGGTGGAAGCCCTGAGAACGCACATCAGACATTTTGCACGTGCCCCCTATCACCACCTTGCAACACTACCTTCAGACAGGAGCCAAGCATCGTTCTCTAAAACTATCATCAAGTACAACGACAAACTTCCCTCGGGCTTCACCGCTGCATCTAAACCATCGATGCCCCCTTGGTGTCTTATTAGCCCCACAGTACATCTCAGTGTACCAGGAATCAAGAAAAATCTGAGCTATCGTCACCTGTGCTGAAATAACTGTCTCTGCTTCTTCTACACGAGAGGTATGCGGACAGTGTACATATTTATACTGATGGTTCCACAAACCTCCAATGTTCGTCCGGTGCTGGGGTTGTCCCAGCAAGAGCTACTACCATCTGCTTCAGGACTGACCACCCAACGACATCGACATCTGCGGAACTAGCCGCTCTTCGCGCTGCACTTTGTTTCGTCAATCGGGAACCACCTCGACAATGGTCAATATTCAGTGACTCTAAGGCAGCCCTACAATCTGTGCTATCAGCTCTGCGTCGCGGGTCATACGAACAGCTCGTATTCGATATTAGGCACTTACTCCATACATCACATGAGAAAGGACACCACGTGGCATTTCAGTGGCTTCCAAGTCACTGCGGTGTCATAGGGAACGAAGACGCCGATAATGCCGCTCGGGCAGCTCTTGACGACACACAGGAAGAGGCCATACCACTCTCACGGTCCGACGCTGCCAGCAGACTTCGAGTGCTTGCCCAGGAGATCACGCTCTCTCTATGGTGCACACCCGGCGGCCAGACCAACCGGAGCAATCGTCACTACCACCTGCTCTCTTTGATGCATCTCTGTATGCCATCTGGACTCCGCCGAAGAGAGGCCACTATGCTTTATCGCCTATGGCTAGGGGTGGCATTCACTAAATCTTATTAATTTCTGATTGGAATGGCCGACAACGCACTTTGCGATGCCTGTCTTTGCGAGGAGACGCTGGAACACATTCTATGCGACTGTCCTGAATATAATGTTCAGAGACAGTCCCTGGCGTCCGTTCTAGCGCACCTTGACAACAGACCAATGTCAGCTGAAGTGATTTTCACATGTCGACAGAAGACATCGCAGCTGAAGGCGACGAAGGGACTACTTCAGTTTTTAAAAGCAACGGGCTTGGACAAGCGGCTGTGACAGTGATGTCAGGTACCACGCAAGAGTGACGGACTGTGACTGACGATGTGTGTGCTGTGCTGTGTGCTCTCTCTCTCTCTCTCTCTCTCTCTCTCTCTCTCTCCCCATCTTTCATTCCCCCTCATCCCGCTCCCATGTGTAGGGTAGCAAACCGGTTGTGCTGAACTGGTTAACCTCCCTGCCTTTCCTTCTCCACTCTTTCCTTCCTTCCTTGCGTTTCACGAGATAGCGATACCGCGGCCTACAACGCGCGCTCATCATCACTGGTAGATCGCTTATGTTGTCTCAAGGTAGAAAGCATGCACGTGGGCGCCAATATACGATGACTCATTCCGTTTCCCGAGGACACACATCCTAGGTAATGAAGCAGACGACAGCTTGTGCGCATGCAGACGACGGAAGCGAGAAACGATTTTGATGGAATAATCGTACGCTTTGAGCTGGCTGCTTTATTTTTACTGGGGAGGAAAACTGTTTTGCTTTATCAAGAACGCTAGGATCAATGCCTACATTATAGTTTCTTAGACGAAACGTTAAATTTGCGTCACGTTACGAAAGCAAATTGGGGCCATCAGCGCCATTTTGTAAGCGTCGCGCCTACGTCACGCCTCGAGGAAAATGGCGGAATGTCTAGAATAGCGGCTAAGATCCCGAGTATAGGGATCTTGTCAATGTCAAGCTACAGCCAAGTTCAACCTTGCTAGAGCCAAGAAAACGCCATCAAATCGGCCAGCTTCGCTGTGTCTTAAGCCTTGCGCGGCCGAGTGCAAGCTTTCGCCTTTTTTTTTTTTTTTTAAGAAAGGACCGTATTACCTGCTGCATGGTGCTAGAAATCGCTGAACTTCATCACAGTGCCGAGCTAGGCGGTCACGTGATCCCTTTTCAATGGGTGCTAAGTCATTGTGGTGTGATTGACAATGAACTCCCTGATAGTGAGGCAAGATTGGCATTCTCTTCCTCTGATGAAGTACAGATTGCCTTCTGGTGACCTGACACCAAGGGTGCGATCTTGTACGCGTTCCAAAATAGAACGGAGGCGGTCCGTTCCATCCAGCCGCACACGATTGGTCAATTTAAACCGTGATGAACGCCATCATAGAGAAAGGAGTTGAATTTCTTTCTCTATGATGTCATGACGTTAATTGTGACTTGAGCCGTGACGTCTTGCTGCTGTCAATCATTCCGTGTCGCTGCTATCGGACGAACGCAACGTAACGGATGCCGAGTCCTTCCGTTTCGATAGAACGGATTAGAACAGCTACCAGACGGCTTGGATTGGATTAAAACGTAAGCGCTTGGGACAGTTAGCCTCTTTCGTATCGGGTTCAATCCAATTCGGCACTCCCAACAGTTGGAGAAAATGGCGTTTGCTCTCTCTGCCGTGCCTTTTCGTGTCGCCTGTGCGGCTGCTGCAGTTGCGCAGAGACGACGATCCGATCTAGGTGATGCATTTGAAGAGTTGACGTAAGAAGAGTTCCGGCAGCATTTTCGTCTGTCCAAACGAACAGTGCGTAGCTTGTGCGACGAGCTTGACCCCATCACTGGATGCCAGTGAGCCCAACGCTCTTAGATTCGAGCCAGTGGCCTTTCCACAGAAACGAAGGTGTTGTGCGCGCTGCGGTTCTTCGGCACCGGAAGCTTCCAGAGGAGCGTTGGTCGCAAGGAGCACATAGGCATGGCGCAGTCGGCCGTGAGCAACACCATTCACGAGGTGACAGATGCCATCATTTCCGTGTCTGCCCGGAGAAAGTTGGTGGACTTTTCCTTGACACCGGCTGCCAAGGATGAGTCAAAGGCGGCGTTTGCGCGACGCGGGGCCATTGCAGTGCTTCTAAATACACACCAATGTCGAAGGACAAATCGCCCAGACCATTCGACGGTCACTCACCTTTGATCTTGGGCGATAGCGGTAGTGTCGCGGCCAGCCTCGTAGGCCTGCTGCTTCCTCCACCAGTCCTGCCACTGGTCGACCGTTTTCACAACGGGCCCTTCCACGTTAAGCGCGTCGGCCAGCTGCTGCCACAGCCGTCGCCGGTCGACAAGGGTGAAGCCCGGCCCCAGCTCACTGGATCTTAAAGCCAGCTGGAGATGCTGCTTCATAAAATCGAGCACCGGCTTCTGCTGGCCCTCGGAAACGCGCGGTTCCTTAACGGGTGCAGAAGCTGACACGTTTTCCGCCATGGCTCTCCGCACGCAACGGCTCAACTGAACCAACCGCTTCAAAAGTCGCGCCGTTTTAATTTCAATAGTGCTGGAGACATGCATAAAAGCATTGCTTGAAACGAGGTAGTGGCTAGAGCCGCCACTAAACGTTTCGCAAAACTGCGACACCACCTAGCGCCATTTCAAGCCATTAACCGCAATAATTTGTTTCAGTCGTTCCGCATTCCAAACTGAATCTCTGAAAATCAACACAAACACATTTTTCTACACAGTCATAATAGTCAAATATTTCTCAAAATATTATAAATGCTTCTAAATATGTTATACGGTCGCCAAGCATACGTCAAAAGCGTGACGCAGACCGCCACTTCGCTCATTGGCTGTTTGCTTCCTCTAGTTCTCGCGAACATTGCGGACTGCCTATTTCGTGACGTAAAGAACGAACCGCCTCCGTTCGATTTTGGAACGCGTACAAGATTGCCCCCAACTCAGTGATCAAGGCACTCATGCACGACCTTACAAAGGCATACAGAGCCAATGGTGAAAACATCCACAGACGCCTACATATGATCGACCCAGACGGAAATTCTGTTTGCCCCCGAAGGTTACGCGGAGCAAAGCGACATTGCTACACAGGATTCGGCTGGGCGTTGGTTTCGCCCGTCGCTACGCACAACTCATCGGCCCGTAGAACAGCCCTGATTGTGAACACTGCCGGACTCTTGAAACGCTGGAACACATATTGTACGATTTTCCAGCAAATATGCTGGAGCAAAAGCCGTTGGAAAGTTCCCTAGGCAGCGTTGCCAGGCAACCACTGTCGGAGGACGCTATCCTCGGCCCATGGTCTGACACTGCTACTTCAATGCGGGCAACTAAAGCGCTGTTTAAGTTTCTGCAGGACACGAAGCTATAGATAGACGAGCGGCTCTATTAGGGCCACCACCTAATGTACATAATCACTCACCACTTCTCTTATCATCATCATCCATCCCAGTACTTTCACTCTCCTTCCCTCTTCCTCAGTGCAGAGTAGCAGACTCTGCACTGAGGAATAGTCAATAATAACCTATCAATAAAATCTATCTAGCTTGGGATTTATGTATCTTTCATTTTGTATGCTATCTACGCATCTCCTGCTTGGGTCCTTACTGGGGCCTGCAGTATGCTATAAATAAATAAAAAATCTCTCTATCTTGACAAATCAGAGCACGCCAAGAGATGGAAGTACGCGCTACCCTCGGCTGTCAGTTGTAGCCTCTCGCCAATCAGCGCCAACAGCACGTCCCAATGCTTATCCGCGTCAGCTCGAGCGGCGCCGACAGACATAATTATGTTCCAAGGGCTGCTACCCCCCCCCCCCCCCTCCCCATCGTAGAAATTCTTTCTTACATCGGCAGCTGCGACGGCTGTTTTAAGTTTTAAGTAGTGAAGTTCGCAAGTGTGCTACTATTATGTACATACACGCCTGTTGTCGACTACGGCGCTTGTCTTTGCAGCGGCTGGTATCGCAAGCTTGCTGACCTTACGAAAGCTTTTAGCTTCTTGAATACGCTTTTTCGTAATATTTTTCCTGCACCAAAATTTGTTCGTAAGTTCGCTTAGTTAACTAAGCCCTGGGAGCGTGCATAAGTTATTACTTGGAAGATTGGAATTAGCACTGTGTGGGCAAATACGACTTGGAAGTGAGTTCAGTGGTTATTTCACCAGTGGGACCGCCACACCTTTCCATCTACCTGTTTCTATGCCTCTTTCTTTCTTTACTTCTGTGTTTCTTTATTTATTTATGGTAATAATAAACAGATGTGTTGCTTTATCAAACTAGGGTTTTTGTTAATCACTAAGACTTTCAAACGAAGCATGGTTTAGAAAACAACGCAAGATTAGTACACTTCTTTTTTTCTTTTTTTTTGCTCCTTGAAAAAAAGCAGTACCAAAGCTATTAAGTTGGCATACCAAGCCCGGATGCAGAAGTCACTTTTTTCCCGGAGATACCGGGGCTCGTACGTAAGGCTGTGGCTTGTAACTGCATGTCCTTTTGCTTTATCTTTCATAGCATAAACAGATATCGCAGGTGGAGAAACAAACACACAAGACATTCGAAATTAATCTTTCGGACATTTTACAAAAAAAAAAAAGAGGAGGTGTAGCATTCACGCAACCTGCATTTGTGCTGTCGTATTATTTGGCCAGGCAACCAGAACCTGCACGCGTGATTTCCACGAAGCTGCTACTCTTAACAACGCCGTGTTAACTTCCTCAATTACGGACCTTCCTTATTATTTTACAAAGTGAGGAGCGCTCGTTATCGGAGGTTAACCGGCTTTGTAGAGTTGCTCTAATGAGCGCGCGCTCCGATGTCAGGCGTCGTATTCGGTGCGCCTCGTTACGTAGCATGGCCCCTTCCGCCTCACTTTGATAGACGCACGGGCCAGCCGGTGTCCTGTTTCAGCGTTCCTGTTGGTGAACGCTAGTATGAGCTCCGGCGTTTAGGAATACGGAGTCGCTCGCTGCCGTTACCCCTATACGTTACACCTACAGTGACGGGACTGGCTCCGCGCAGTTTTACGAGGTCGAGTCGATCGACCGCAAACTTTGATGCCCGACATTACAAGCACGTATAATCGATCGTCAGGAGAAACCTGCTAAATAGATTTCCCTCGAATAACGATCGTCTTCGACCTCGTAACAGGAAGTTCGTAAATAAGAATTCTATTGCTATTTCTAAATGTGACACTAGCTCGGGGAAACTGTGTCCGCCCGACCTAGTTCTTTATAAAATATTTGATCTTGCCGTTGAGTGCGGGAGTTGGTCGAAGTTAGGAGGACTTAGAGAAATAAAGGTTTCTTTACATTATGCACAGGAGTATAATAAGAAAAATGACAGCAAAAGAGTCATCGTTGCGGCCGGCATCAAGTCGGACGCTGCGGCCCGCGGCAAGAAGAACCTCTTTCTCTTCTCGATCTTTCTCTGGCTTATATATAACCCCTTCAGTCCGTCGGGGTCAGGTCATTTTCAACCAATCGTTGAGTCCGTACAGGTGTCGTCATTTTCCTCCAATCGTCGGGCCCGTGCAAGTGGCGTCATGTTCGGCCAATGGGGACACTTCAAGATCTCTATTCTCCCATGGCTGCGTTCGTCCGGTGTTTCCTCCTCGCCTGGTAGGCGCTCAGCTGGAGGGGACGGGTGGTTCTCGAACGGCATTCCAGAGTAGCAATGCCGCTTTTCCTGGGACAGGGGTCAACGACCTCGAACCGTGCCAGCTTCCAGAGGTATTTCGGGAAGCGCCATGCAGGGGGATACAAAAGCTTCATGCGTGGCGCACAAGGGTGGGATCGCCAACCTTTTTGATGGGGCCGTTAGCACGGTCGCGTGTGCGTGTCGCATACGCGCACCAAGATCGGGATGCGACGGCGAGTAGGTGCGGTCGGAGAACTTGACCGATGTCGGTTGGCAAGAACAATACGTTGGCAAGAATGTAGCTTGCGTATATGCTGTGGTGTTAATGCGAGTAGCCTTCTTGGCATTGTCAGACCAGATTTATTTTCGGCTATCTATCTAATCGTTTTCCTGGGCCGATCTCAAACTTATGCAGTCCAAAAATGTGGGCCGATCCTGCTGATAGTGAAGTTTAAAAATGTGAGCCCATCGCGAAGGTGGTGCCGTTTTTGCAAAAATGTTGGTCTAGCCTCGTTAAAAAAAATGCTTTAAATTTCTCCAAATTTATTTTTGTCTCGAGAGAATGCTATTCGTATTCTTGAATACTCATGGTAGATTAGCTCTGCCCGAACTTTTTTTTCTCACGCTTCTCGTTGAACGGCCTCTTTACCTCACTCAGAATATATTTGGTACTCCGCATTACATAGAGCGAAGGTTAGAAATTAAGGGCGTACGTGGCAAGGAGTATCAAGTCCGCCGCCCAAGTAAACTAGGCCGCTTGCTCTGCCCTAGATGCACGGGGTTTCCCATCGCTTGAAGGGACACTAAAGAGGAGCAATTAATCACGTTATACGGCAAAAATATTCTTTCGGAATTCGATTTTAGTTAATTTCGCGCAAAGAGGTTCATTACTAAAAAAAGGAAACGGAGGCCGAACTTCATATTTTTTTTTTAATTCCGCGCCAAAACCCCTGCGATACTACGTAAAAGTGACGTCACGGATTTCAAGAACTCTGCGCATTTAAGCCGTTGTGGCGAATAAAAGTTCTCGAAACTTTCTAAGTATTTAGTTTCTGGCTCCTTTATATTTCTATATAGTCCATCTTTAGCGATGAACAAATAATTAGGCCTGTGCAGACGCCGTAAAAATCCATGACGGGACGGCGTGCTCACGCGAAAACTTCAAAGGCGGCGTCGACACCTTTTTACGTCTATTTTTTTTTGCTTATCAGGCCTCCTCCCAGGGTATAAGAACGGCATTTTTACTAATACGTACCAACTTATTCCATAGCAAAGTTGCCCCACTTTATGGGTGCTGGCTGCTGTCTCGCACGATTGATCACGAAGTCTCAAGGAAATGTGGTGGCGGTGGTTGGCTGGTGGACTCGGTTCAACGCAGTGCAAGGTTTGAAGTCAAGCTTTCTTTTGACTCTCCCACCCAATTCGCAGCTGCTGGCTGCTATAGCTCGGGAGAAGCGTCGAGAGAAGCAGGCAGGAACGTCTTCAATACACAGCGAAGTGTGGTTTCGAATGCGAGTGCATGTTGCCTCCTGAACACCAAGTGGAACAGCGTCGAGTGGTTGCGATGAGCACCGATGAGAACGCAGCCAAAAAACACGAAGCCGAGCTGCGTCAATACGCAGCGAAGAATAGCTTGGAACGCGAGCGGAAACTTTCTCGCAAACACGAAGCTGGGGGTAGTCGAAACGCAGTAGACAGCAGTTTCGTCAACGGGAGCAAACAACTGGCACAAGAAACGCTTCGCGCCGGACCAGTTCGGTAGGGTGTTCGACAGACTCTGGTTTCTGTCGGATGCGTCTCCGGTGTCGGAACGCTACAAGTTCACGTTGTGGTGGTGGCGGTGGTGGTGGATTGTAGCAACAGGCGGGTTTAGCCTGGCGATCAATGCCGGCAATTGCTCCGCCCGAGCGTCTCTTACAATATCAGTGGAGGGTTTCACCATATTTCCATCAAACCGGTCTCTCTTAAGAATTCGATAAGGAGACATGAAGTTTCTTTGCGGGCTTTAACTGATCCCTCGAAAACTACAAGGTTTTGCAGGCACGCATGCGGAAGGGAACCCTTCTTTTTTTTTTTTTTTTTTTTGCAGATTCTCCAGGAGAGCATTCCTTTCATCTTGGAATTTCGGGCACGACCACAGACAGTGTTCAATGTCTCCTGTCTCATCGCATGCCGTACAGTTCGGAGAATTGATTCGCCTCGTCTTAAATAACCAGGCCGGTGTACTAGCAGATCCGGTCCTTGTTCGATATGGAAGTGAGGCTTCCTCTAGGTGAAATCTCTTGGTTACGCAGGGCATATGTGGTGAAACCCAAAGCGACCCAATGTGATTTGGAATGTCTGATTTCTTTACTTGATTACCCTTTGGAGTTTTGACTTTGGGAAGATGATAGAGCACTGGAACACATAATGTAAAGCGCATCAGCTTTTTCGTTGCCAGAAATACCAATGTGGGAGGGAATCCACTGAAGCTTTACTGTGAAGCCTTTTTTGTCGAGCTCTTTCACCAGTGCTAGTGATTTGCAAGGAAAATTGATGGATGGCAGACCACGACAGAGTTGTAACGCGGCTTTTGAGTAAGGACAACCACATTCTGCGGAGGCAAAGTCTTCAGTTTGCACAGAGCAGCAGCCATTGCCATGCCTTCCACAACTGTCGACGAGGCTATAGAGTCCAGACGGCCAGACCACGTATATCTCAGAGAAGGAATATAGAATGCAGCTGCGCAGCGGTCTTCGTCTGCTTTGACAAAGCCATCTGTGTATACTTGTAGGTGATTTGGGTAAGTCATGTTGAAATGTTCCAGGACTAGTGACTTGGCTTCTGCAGATGAAATGCAGCTCTTTGATCGCAATTGTGATACACTTAAGTTGCATGTGATGTTCTCGACAGTCCAGGGTGGTTCTATTCTTCCCCTCTGTATTGAGTCGCGCAATCCTAAGACTCGAAGCGTGTTCAGTGCTGCATAAAAATGTGAGCGCGGCCTGTTACCGATACGTCTTAAAAGGCCCCTAAACAACCTCCGATAATTTTTTAAGATTTCAAGTAAACGTGCGCATCGAGTTCAGAATGACGTCAGGATAAACGATGCCCAACGCTGCAACGCTACGCGCCGCGCGCGGGCGCGCCACAAAATCAAAAAATAATAATGCCGTGCTCCTCTCCGAGCCTTTGCGGTATCCCCAATGGTTGTCGTGACGTCACCAGAGTGCATCTGGTGATGTCAACGGGGGCGATAATGTCGATTGGTCGAGCAAGAACCTACAACTTCCGGTTAGTCTGCTAGCAGGTAGGCGCGCTCCCTGCTCTACTTCGTCGTGTTTCTCGCTTGTGCGCACCTGCGAATCAGTAATTACAGCCCGCAACGCAAGTGCCAAATCGGTCACGTTCCAACACAGTCGTGCTTAGCGGTCTGATTAGCTGCGTGAACAGAGTCCGATAGTGTTGGCCTTTCTAGACGTGCGCGCAACACAGGGCCCATAGCTGCACGCTTCGCATGAGCACGGGCTGGCACGGCAGCAACAGCGGGTAGCCGAGAAGCGCTGAGTCGCGGCTGAGACCCGTCCACGTTAACGGCACGGTAACTCGCCGCACGCCGTTTGCCATTCGCGAGCCACCGTTCGAAGGCGGTTTTGCTCGCGAACGACGAGATTTCCTTGCCGAAGTGAGGATGAGACCGGGACTCATTTGTGCGGCCGCCTCACCGCCGCTGATCGCTCGACGGCACCGATATCGTCGCTATATAGGCCTTCTCCGGATCACTTCAAAGCTATAGCGGACGGCGCTTCGGAAGGAATCGCCGACGCTCACAAGCAGCAGTATTTTCTTACCGTTGGTGTCGCTGTTCGCAATAATTGTACACAAAGAAGAAAATACCCTGATATTAGCGGCACCATCGGCTGCGATGCGAGCACAGCCGAGCCGGTCGTCTGCCGTTGGATATATACCATGCACTGCAGCTGAGCTCGACAAGTATCGGAGCTCTCATTTGTGTTTAACGTTTGACCGTGGATATCGTTTTTCATAAAATGTACAATTTTAGCATCACTTTATCTAGCGGAAATTATTTTACTTGGAACAAAAGCTGCAGCCGATGCTTGCGTCACCGGTGGCGGAGGGGCGCAGCTTCGTGGTCGTCGTTTGGACCGTCGATCGTGCGGCGGGCAGTGCGCCGGCCGAACTGCCGTCCACTTCGGACACCTCTCGCACGGCAGACGTTCTGCGGCACTGGAGGCCTGTTCGCCCACGGTATATTTGCCGCTAGCGTGGACGTGCCTTAACCGGAAGTGGACAGTGTTTTGAGAAGCGCGTTGGCGATCACGTATGTCACGTGACATTTGGAGGAGCACTCGGCGAGAAGGAGAGACCAGCCGACAAGGAAAGTAGCGAAGAAAAGAGAAACGAGCGAGGGCCGTGTTGCGATCATCAAACGCGTGTAACTCCGCTATTACGGCACCATTGCGATAAATTCTCGCGTCTACATGTTCGTTGTAGACTCGTGCACAACTGCAACACCACAACTAAATTTCGGCCTCTGGGTGGTTTAGGGGCCCTTTAAGTGGGCTTTGCCGGGCGAAGACTCACTCAAACGTAGTAGCTGGGTCATGAGAGTCTGGGAAGCCTGAAGTCGCAGAGGACGTGATTCAGCTTCGTAGAGCACTTTCTTGTTCGATGCCGGCTAAGGAACTTCAAGGCACGCTCGAATACCGTTTCTGTGTATGGCTTCTAAGTTCTCGTATTGACTAACTGAGGGTGACATCAGAAATAGCTGGTATAGGATCCGACTGGTAACCAACGCTAAATGTAGCCGTAGAATCGACGTCGGGTGGTTGCCCCAGCGAATGCCAGCGACTCGCTTGAGCACATGTAGCCTCTGTGACGGTGACACCACAACGTGGTCAACAGTGCGGCGCCAGAGTAGCCTGTGGTCCAAGGGAACACCAAGAAATCGGACGTTGGTAACTTGTCGAATCGGGTATCCGTCCATATTCAGCTGCAAGCGTGTAGATTTTCTTTTCCCTCCAGGAAATAGTACGAATGATGATTTCTCCGCTGATAGTGATAAGCCAAGCGTCGTCAAGTGGCCCTGAACGGCATTTACTGCTCCCTGGGCTATTCGTGCGAGGCGACAATGCTAGTAGCCGGAGCCCCATATGCAGATGTCATCGGCATATATAGATATCTTCACTCTATGCTCGTAAATTGTTAGAGAATAAGAAAAGTGTTCCTCGCCAACACTGAAGAAAGCTTCGTTTGAACGGATTCCCACAGCGCGTCCTATCCCAATTCTGTCATTTTTTGCTGGAGATGTCTAAATAGTCGTAATTACTACAATCTTCTTCATTCGATAGTGCGTATGATGTTTTTGTAGTCATTGTGGCATCTGAGAAAAACAAGCAAGAAAAAAACGGACGCACGCACTGGAGGTGTTCCTTTAGCAGGCTTTCAGGTGCCCTTGTAATGAATTTTATTCCTCACTTTCTGAGAATTTTCGTTCATTGAGCAGGATCGACGGTTACACCAGCTTTTATTGTGCCGTAAATGTTCCCCTGGCACACAAATGGCGCCAGTCTTTTTGAACCAGCATGTTTTGAATGTTTAGGTTTTAGGCATGTTTAGGTTTTAAATTAAATTCTGGAGTTCCACGCACCAAAAGCACGGCATGATTATGAACTGCGCCGTAGTGGGGGATGCCGGGTTGATTTTGACCACCTGGGATTCTTTATTGTTCACACAATGCACGGTACGCGGGCGTTGTTGCATTTCACCCTCGTCAAAATGCTGGCGCCGCGGCCTGGAATTGATGCCGCGCCCTCTGGCTTAGCAGAGCAACGTCAAAGCCACTACGCCACCATGATGGCTTCTATAGGTTTCATAGAACCTGCCCTATACCTCTAGACGACCGTATATATATATATATATATATATATATATATATATATATATATAGACAACTATGTGGGCGTACTGTGTGCGGAATGGTCACAACAATGGTTAGGATATCTGAACGACAGCATCACTATACATGTGCGTACAAGTATTCTTTGCAGCGCGTAATAATTCGTGCCTTTGTTCTCTTTTTTGTTGTTGTTGATGTTTGTTTTTTCCCATGGGTCATCTTTCTTTGCGTCTCTAAAACGTGTATTATATTGTTTAGTTTTGTGTACTTTTGCAATTGCAATCACTCCCTTTCACACATGCCTGATTATTGCGCCTGCGCGTCGAATTTGCAACTGTAGAATAACCTCATCTGAAGTCAAGTGCTCCTGCTATTCATCTTTTCTTTCTCTATTTGTGTTATCATAGTTTTACATTACCAGTGATTATGTGGGCAAACTTGACAGTCCAACCAACCTTCCTTCAGCGTTTTGAGGATGCATTTCTTCTTTCTTCTTTCTGGGGTTTTACGTGCCAAAACCAGTTCTGATTATGAGGCACGCCGTAGTGGAGGGGCTCCGGATTAATGCTGTAGGCTGAGTTGATTTGGTGAATACCCCATGTTCCCGTCGCTCTCATCTGCAACAAAATCACGATATGACCCGCAATGTGTCAGCTCTAAGCCTGTTGTATACTCTGCCGAGACTCACTGACTGCTCTCGTTCCAAGCTCGAGCTTGGGAGTTCCACGAGATGCACCCCCCCCCCCCCCCCTGCAACTGCTCAGATAAGACTCCGTTTATTGCAATCCTCAAGATGAACACTTGTCATATAACTCTTCCAGACTGCTCATCTAGAACAATACACTACCGCCGTTTTCGTTAATCATGAATAACGCTGAAAGGGAGACAAGCTGCTTGCCGTAAGACTTATGGAACAGCGTCTATTTTTCTTTCAGCGTGGAAAGTCGAGGTGTGGGTGTCACACGGTTGGAAACGCGAACCTGTTTTGGCTAGAGGTTCCAATGAAAAAGTCAATTCGTTTGTCACCATGCAATGAACGTACCGTTCAGACTCGTGCAAAATGAAATGAACAATACCACTGAACGTATAATCAAATTGGGAGCGTACGGCTTATTAATGCGTTTAATGTCTTGTTTTCGGTGCCGCATAGGCAGCCATGATATTGCCTTTGATGGAATTATTCACGCTTTACTTGATTTTCCAGACGCCGAGGGAAAAAAAGATAACCGTCGTACGTAAGATGCGGCCAAGCACTTCAAAAACTGTTTTCATCCCCCCCCCCCCCCCAAAAAAAAAAAGAAAGAATAGTATGTGTTTATTTTGTTCTTCGCGACAAGTGCAACGCAAGGAGGCCAAGCGACGTTGTATCCGTCAAAAACTAACGTCCTTGTGCCCTTCACTCACGATTCAAACACACAACCTCTCCTTACATAATTATTCCGGGCGTTGGCGGTAAGAGAATAAATGTAGGTGGAGCCCTCTGCTAATGAAAAGTGGTTCCATGTGTCAGCTAAATTTAGTGCGCAGAATACGAAACACGACTGTTTTAGGAGAAACACAATCGTTTGGCGACCATTTTGACGTGGTGATCTCGATCAATGCCACTAAATGGTGCTCCTTCCTGTGTTAAAGTGACCTAGGGTGATCATTGTCTCTCACATCAGCTTTTAACGAAGATTCTGATCATTTTCACAAACAGCGAAGCATCTGTCGCAGCGTAACATCCAGAAATAATATGTGGATGTAATCTTAAAGACGGACCAACGAATTCATGTCTTTTGCTGGGATTCTTTTCTGTGCAGTCGGCCCAATGTTTCCATGGAAACATATAATAAGGAAAAATCTACCACCGCTTGGTCATAGTTCCGCGGGTGGACACTATCAGGGTCCTAGAAATGTTTAGCGAGTCTAACAGGGCCAATGGAGCCGCCGTCAAACGCATTTGTTCCAAGACGGAAAGCGCCCTCGGACTAATCCGTAGAATCGCCAATAGGTACCGCGGAATCAGGGAGGACAATCTGATCCGGATTATCTCCGCATTCGTTCTATGCCACCTCGCTTATTCGACGGCTATGCAAAAGTGGACTCGTATCGGAGCGCAACAAGATCAATGCTCTAACCAGAAGAGTCTTCAAGCTTGCCCTCGGCCTTCCCGTCCGAACGCACACAGAAGACCTCCTCAAGTTGGGAATCCACAACACGTTCGAAGAAATTGTTGAAGCCCAAGAGTTTTCTCAGTTTGTCAGACTCTCCGGCACACCAGCGGGCGGAGCCGTACTTGGCATGCCGGGACGTAACCCCACGATCGTCGGTCCCGACGCTGTGAAGCTGCCCAACGACGTAAGATCCAAGATTTACATACGCCGGATGCCACGCAATATGCATTCGACCTACAACTAAGGCCGAAGACGAGCCAGGGATAAAGTTCTGCTCGCCAGTGCCCGCTTGGACAAGGATCGAACATGCTTCGTAGACGCTTCTTCGTACGCTCAAGAAGAAGCCTTCTCCTCAGGCGTCATCGACTGTGATTCCAAAGTCATCAGCTGCGCTACCATCCGCACTTCTAGTTCCAGCGTTGCAGAGCAGGTTGTCATTGCTCTTGCATTGACGGACGGTGTACATGACACGATTTATTCAGACTCCAAGGCCGCTATCGGGGCCTTTCAGATGGGAATGGTGGCTCGATCCCCAGGCCCTACGTGTCACCCAAAATGCTAAAGACCTCAAACATCATTTATTGGCCTAGTTCCCCGACACCTTGGAACCATAGAGGGTGCCTCGCTCAACCCCAACGAGGAGGCGCACTCGGCTGCACGAGGTTTCAATGACCATGTGCCGGTTAACGCGTCCTCTCTTGGGCGACTCGAGCCTCTCTGCTCGTACAACGAGATCTGCAAGCATAATTATCTCTCAAGAAGACTCCTGCTTCTGCCGCACTCCTCGCTGTGCAGGGCCCAGGCAGTCACTCTCAGACTTCTACAATATACCCCGAACGGTTCCCAGGCCCGGACTGCCCCCCCCCCCCCCCCCCCCGTGTGGTGGTTATGCGGACTTCGAGCATGTCCTGTGGGGCAGCGCCTCTGCGCCCAAGAGGAAATGATGGAGCTTATTAAGGCCCTGCAGGACCAGACCTCTCAAATCCTGGGAGTCCAGAAGACCCGCGAGAGGGCCGTCACGTTTGACCTGATGGTCCCCGAGTGGGCCTAGCCAGGTGACGTTGAGTTTACTCGCGTCAATTGTGGGCCGAATAAAGTTGTTTCACTCACTCACCGCTTGGTCATACAATGTGACTGAAGCGGTTATTAACGATATCAGCACTTTAGTAATTAAAATTTTCTGCGCCACTTCTTCACACACCTCCCTTTATATATTCCCATGAGAAGTCGTTCATTCAGCATCAGTGACCTGAAGTCTTTATTGCCACTAAAGCGCTCTACCTCCCTGAAGCACTTCGACAGGGATTTTTATGACTAGCGTGTTCTCGCCCATTTGTTAGAGATTTTATTACCGCAACGTGAAAGGCCAATGCGCTTTGCGTCATATCCTAGTGTGCCTTAATGTCTGTTCAAAGAACAGGACAGAATTTTCATTTTCCGACAACACGTTTCGCAAGCATCAGTTGAGGTGTAGGAAATTGGCCCCCAACAATCCCTGCCTTTTTTTTTTTTTTCGTTTTTCCAAGCACCCCATATCACCCTCTCAAATTTCGTCTCCTCTGGCCCTTATCCGTTTGGATATATCTTATTAATCCTCGAGCCTTGCACACCATGACAAAAAACTCTTGCACTTTCCCACGAAGCGCGTACAGACACACACGTGCGCTTGCCTTCCAAAACTGCAACAGCCGGCAGTTATTTACCTCCCGGTTATTACGTCCCCTGTTCGCTTCACCAGGATGTTGGCCGGTACTCATGCCGCTCAAAACACGTTCTTTGGAAACTTTCTCTTCGGGGTGGCGCGTTCTTTTACCGCTGGGCGCAGACATGAAAGGCTGGGCCCGAGCTTATGGTCATCAAACGTGCACTGCCTCTCGGGATTAGAACGTTGACCTTGGAGGCGTTTTCAAGCCCTTCACCCCGCCATAAGATCTCGAGCTTTTACAGCCGCGGATTGTTTTTGCTCGGGTATCGTTATTACGAGGTTGAGCACGTATATATATAATGCTCCGCTCAGCAAAGGCGTCCAATATGTACCTAGAGTTAAGCACCACAGGGGAAAGATAGAATATGGCACGAGGATGCTCTCGAGTCTTTGTGAGGCGATGTAGCTCGGAAATAAGACGAATATAGCCTATCGCAAATTCTATGCGACGACGAAGCACGGACTTGCAGCGTTAGAAAAGACGGGTATATAATATATAATATATGCCTATACCGTACGGACGCATAATTTAAGTGCAACTCAAGTTTATGGCGAACCGTTTGGTGCGAGGGGCACCCATTTTGAACAGCAAAAATAAATTACGGCTACGACTTTGTCGTATTGACTGGCATGTTAGCGTACGTAGTGAACAATATTAGACGTGTAAGTGGCAATGACACCGACATTCTTTACTGTTTCTTTTTTCATTTTGTAACAAATATGCCAGCGTTTAAGACCTTTTTTTTCGATTCAAGCTCCACAGCGTTCTTTATTCTCCATATATGTCGGACCGTGTTCCTCCCACTTAGAAGAGTAACATTTTCTCACAAAGGCAAGAAAATTGATTTTGTTTTCCGAGCGCCTGAGTGTGAAATACTTCATGACATCGGCGCTTTCTGTTGTTGCTGCATGCACGAGAAGAAAGCGATCCTTGTTCAAACGTAATGAAAAGCACTCGCGTATACTGAATCACGTAAATCCGAAAGATTAAGGATTGAGAAAGAGCTACAGGAAAGCTAACAAGTGAGCACGTAAGAGGAGGTCAGAATGGAGAAGGAGTAAAGAAGGGTCAGATATGTTCGAGAACAGACGCGTGCACATCGTGAGTAAAGATATAACAGGTGAATTTCGGCAGTTACAAAGAATTTGAAGGTTTTAGGAAAGGTATAGACGAATAGTACTTAAAAGGCTCCCATAAGTGTTTGGTTGTGTTGCGTCTCTTGTGTAAGTGTCGTATGCGCTATAAGTACTACCCTACGCCGGATAAAAGTTTTAAGTATTTACGAGGAGAGCGCTACTACGATACATGTAGGTGATGACCAACACAAATACAAGAAGCCCAGCACAGGGCCAGGGTACGCTAATCATTTGAACAGCAGGACCCGTGTTCCCACAAGCGGTTCACACGCCAGGGCACTACGTATAAAAAAGTGTTGGCCAACGGCGATATATGGGAACATAGTAGCAAAGGTGGCAAACCGATGACAAAAGTTCTCGGGGAACGAAAACAGAGAGAAGTACAGCAGTGAGAGGAAAGGTAGCAGAGCGTACTATAGCAGTTGTTTGAGTGCGGCAAGCGGCAGGTGTGGTGCATACTTTCGAGTGATGAGTGCTATAGAACCAAAACTACGCAGACCCAATGCCCACCTTGGAATCTATGTGAAGAGCTTTCGTGAAGCGGGTAATCAAATGCTACACATTTGGCCATTTCATTCCTGCGTCTTTGGCTTAAAGGAAACTGGCGCGCGCGCATGTGCTCTCGGGCACCCGTGCTCCGCAATGTGACACACGCGGAGATGATGCTCAAAACACTAGTTGGCGTTGGCAAGATAGAAGTATACGTGTGGTTGTGGCCTAGCTGTATAAGAACATATTAGGTAATGTAGTCCCTTCCCCACTGTACAGAGCCCTGTACAATGGAGGCTAGAGTCAGAGCGTACTAAAATTAGTCAAAAGAATGCAGATGCTACCAAGTATGAAGACTTACATTTTTAAATTACACTCAAGAACGCTTTGTGTCGAAAATTTCTTAGAAGAAGGTGGTTTTTGGATGCCATGGGGTTCACACTGGTTCACATGTAAGCAATTCCAGAAACAATAGATCACATTTTTCTTCATTGCTGGGAAGGGTTTTATTTCTGGGACGTATTAGAGCGTACAAAAGAGAAAGACATTCCTTTAGATCCTCGGGGTATCAGGTATTTAGCGATACATAATGCAGATTGAACACCCTTTGGCCTTATAATGCTAACTGGCCTCTATTGTATATGGTGCTCCCGTATGACTGGCTACTATTGCGATCCAGATAGAAGACCAGCTCTGATGTATTTTCTAGAGCACATTAGTCATTCTATAGACGTAATTAAAACGAAGGGTTGTCCTCATATGTGGCTGACCAGGATAGAACCCCCGGCAACTTTAAAAGAGTTTCAAGTAACCGTGCCAGTAGCGATGCCACGGGTACTTTAGGCACTACCTCTCTGAGATGTCTCTTACGTTGTCTTCATTTGTAAGTACTTCACTTTCTGACTTGCATAAACCTGGCCATAAAGCAACAAAAAAAAAGGTGACCTTATGGTTAGAGCATCGGGTTGCGGTGCCGCGGGACAGTGGTTCGACCCCACTACGGCGCACATAATTTTTTTAAGCAAGAGCAATGAGGCAAGAGCGCAGCAGCACCCAGCAGCCACGGTCAGGAAAGTCCTGGAGGGTTCGCAATGAAAGCTCCGCTTTAATGAATTGTGCAGATTCCACGCCCTGTGGGATGTTAAGCGAAGCATTTTGTCGGTACCTGGTTATCCAGCATTGTTTGGCGTTCCGTAAACCGTTACAAGATGAACCAACATGTTTGTGTAAATTGAGCAGTTTTGTGAGTGGGCAGCGAGCGTACGTGTGTGTGACAACAGCCGCACGACGACGACCATTTCGAAGACAATCGCATGGCAGCGAAGGCCTATCTAGACCTGCCGTTTGACGCGAGCTTACGACATGATGATTGTTGGGTTATACATGGGTAGTGGATGTGGAGAGAAGGACGGATTGTGACGTCATCAACAACTACGTGTTATACAATCGTAAGTACCTATGGCTATGTCATGTGCTGTATGTTAAAATGACGACGGCATTTGAACTCTGGCGAAGAAATGTTAGAACATGATTAACTTGGGTGATCATGAAGTTGGTACAACGTCGCACAGTTTCTACGTTGCGTAAACTGCGACGAGGAAAGTATTGAGGAAAGTAGGCTGGTCCCGAAGATTGTGCAGTCTAACCTGGTGCCTCAACACACGAGCTGTCACAAGGAAAGAAGACGACAAAGTGGCAAGTGGCGCACGCGCCGACTGTTTCATGACAGAGGTTCGTCATCATCCCCATCATCATCATTCAACGAGCTAGCTGCCTTTCGAATGAGAGAGGTATGTGTACGACCGTCGACTAGTGGTGAAAGCACCGGACTTCACTTCCACGGTAGAGGTTAGATTCCACCGTCGGTCACACGTTCTACCTACCTACCTACCTACCTACCTACCTACCTACCTACCTACCTACCTACCTACCTACATCAAAGTGCCAAGAATGAGGCAAAGAATGATTCGCATTAAAAACGCTGCAGCGCCGCTATGATCGAAGTGGATTGGTGCTCACCGACGGGAACTAGTGGCCATCACACCCAGCTACAACAACGTAGCCCACGAAGCCATTCTCGAAGCTCTTGAGGCTGCAGAACTCTGAGGCCACGTTCTTGCTGTGGGTTAAGGAGCTACTTATCAATTAGGTGTTCATCCTCACCGAAGCAGGTAAGACAATATAAGTATTTTTCTAATCATGGTGTCCCACTAGGTGAAGTGTTGATGCCTACTCTTTTAAATCTCTTCCTAGTCAAGTTCGCCCAAACACTACCACGTAAGGCAAATATCTCGCTCTGCGCCGATGGTATCTGCATCTGGGCTGCCGGCGTGACACTGCTTCAAGTGCGCGAAAAAATCCAGAAAGCGGCAAAACTAACATCTACATACATTCGTTGACAAGGTTTAATATATCTATAGGGGAAAATGTGCATTAGTGGTATTTACACGCAAATTTATGGATTTCTACTCAGTCCGCATTAAGGGCCGGTTAGTTAATTGCCTGTAGGAAGTTCCACAAAGTAGGCGTTATTGTTGATCGCGATCTTACCTGGAGTCACCACGTTTTTTAACTGAATAAAAAAACTCATTAGCATCGATCTATTTTTTCTCGCTTAAATTTCTCGCTTGAAAATCATGGGGTCCTTCCTTTCACTCCATGTTACAGCTATATACAGCGCTTTTTCTCGGATTTCTGCGCTGCAGTCTTCCTGTCCTGCCCAAGACACGCAAGGCTAATCTCTGCACACTACAGATCACACAAGCCCGAGCAGTTCGGACATACGTGTATTGGCCTTCCAAGATGTTATTCGACGGCTGCAACAACTTCCATTGCTCATGAGCACCTAGTCACCATATATATCGCAGTTTTGATGCCCAGAGAGCACAGTAGACATTTTTTCACGGCTACCATCACACCATTTAGCTTTTTTGCCAGAGCAGAGGCCACAGGTATTCTGTGGTATTATGACTAGTCGCGATGACCGAATACCACCTGGCTTCAAGCCTGCGATGCTTCTAACATCTGTATTGCGGTGTCTCCGACAACTTCACGTGTACCTCTGAGTTCCACGGATCGTTAAGAAGGCAGACCTAGCCCTGAAGCAGTTGTATCTTCTCCTCCTAAACAAGTCGCATTTTGACCGCGTACACATTTACACGAACGGTTCCATCAGTTCCAACAGCTCTGGTATAGTTGTTGGAACTGAAACAAAGCGTTTAAAGGAATACTTTAGAAGTTAGCGAATTCATTATTGTTAATTAATTACGTAAGCTCGTAGTTATAAAGTACTCCGAGTTGCTCAAGAGGCAGTGATACCAAGTTCGTTGCATTCTCGTAACGCACACGTTGATTTCTTAAGGCTTGGCAAAAGTTAGCTGAAACACCCTGTTTATCTGCTCGTAAAAGCAAGTGCCAACCCTTTTCGAACTAAAAGCTTTGTGAATTTGGCCTAAGGTGTTGTAACCACGGCACCACGGCAGTCACGTTGCACAGGCAGATTACATATCTACAACCCATTCGTGGATAGATCGCAAGAGGAAAACAGCTGACTGCCGCAAAAGTGAAAGCTATGACTGTTGACGACAGCATCGCAACGCGGAAGTGCATGCGGCAGATAAATGTCGAGCGTCCAAGAACCTCGAACGGCTTGTTTAAACCGTGCTCGTAAAGATCAGCGTGTGTCAGACAAACCTCTCATTGCGCAACTTGATCCCCTAACGTGCAGCGATAGATGTTGAGTTTTCTCATTGTACAACTGGTTTTCGCGATTTCATTATACATCTAGATTGCGTTTTCTCATCATTCAAGCCCATTCCTCGTCCTCATTGTGGTACTAAATTTAGCGCTTCCGTCCTTGCCTTCTTGTTGCGCAACTGCACTTTGCGCCCTCCCCGCTCCCTCCCGCCATTAACCTCGTTCGCGTCTTATACGCGCAGAATTCCTTTGTCGTCTCTGTGACGGCAGAGACTGCGTCGTCTTGCATCTGTCCAAGATATCAATAGAATCATGGAGGACAGATGACAAAGGGCGACGCATGCATTCACTCATTCACCTGCCATCCACAGCACGCAATGCCGGCTCAAAGGTGTTTCATGTCAACAGAGTAGCACATCACTGTGGAAAAAGAAAAGAAAAACAAAAGAGTAAAATAAATATTAAATTAACTACCATATTGAATACATGTTTAGAGGGGTCCCGAGTGCTCTCGAAAGCGACGTTAGCAGCATATATGCTGCCGAAGTCAAAACTCGTCGTTTGCGTACCCGCTCTCCTCGGAACACGCGATGTTATGCATGTTGCGTGGAGTTCTGTACCTGGCTGGCCTGTCTGTTTACTAGACCCTAGAGCTACTACCTACGATGAGGATCGATATCGATCCCAACATGTGCATGGAACGAATTAAACTCAAGCTGAACTCTCTAGGTGCACCACGCTCGATCTGTTCGCAAAACATTAGTCAGTCTAACGATCGATCCCGTTTCCATTTCCTCGTATTTGCAGGCATATGGCGTCGTGTCACCCAGCAGCAGTGGTAGCAGCAGCAGCAGCAACATTGTCTAAAGTGAACCGCTCCACGTGCGGTCGCAAAAAATCAGTGAACCGCTTTTCAAAGAGTGCTCTCTCTTATACATTCAGTTGCTGAGCGGGAGGGTTTTATTTTGTTGAGGACATCCGCTTATGCAGATTTTCCCCGTAAGGAACCCATGCGAAGTCGTTTTCTTGGCTCAGCACAGCCAGTTCGCGACTTCCCGTTTCTTTCTTTTACGCCAAAGCTCCGTTCTTCACATTCTTTCAACTTCCTTAAGTGAGTCTAAGGCGGAGGCTCGTTTGTCGACGCGTTTTCGCAAAGAAGATTCATGCCGGTTCAGTGCTCCTAGGAAACCAAAGCCCCTTTTTAACACATTCTTAATACATTTTGGCTAGCAATAGATTTCGCCTCGTCATACTATACTGGATTTCCGCACCGCTACTTCTTTCATGTCCGTTCCTCGGGCTTTGTGTTCCGTGATGGGTGAGATGTGCCTTTCCCAGCTATCTGAAAGCGTCGAACGGCGCCCCAAACTTCTTGTGCTGCCAGCTTTCTTCTCTCTGGTCATCATTGAAATCCAGTGCCATCTGCTGTCACGCATAAGCTTAAATTTTACCTCAAAGAAATCAATGTTTGGCTAGATGGCAGGCAAGCATGTGTAAAGAGGCATTTCAATACGAGCAATGCGCAGCGCGACGTTGTCACTGGAATTTATACCTTAATAACGTTTTAGCCCTCACTGCTGCCCATGAAAAGAGATGAAACGCGCGATCTTATTGGGAGGAATGCCGAGAGGTTGGTGTAATACGTCCTTGATTTTTATGTAAAGGCAGCGAGTATAACGACAGGGAAGCTAGCGGAACCCTGGAAAGGAACTCGCCGCATAGCTTGCAGTTGTGACTCGTTTGTGGGCTGTCCATCATGCGAATGTTGTGATGGCCAACACGGCAAAGAAAAGGAGAGGCGACGCTAACTGCCTTGTTTGCTGGGCAGCAGCACTTCAGGATTTTTTATTAATCATTATCATTTCGTTTTGTCAACAGGGCACTTTTGTCACAAACGAGGGTTGCAACTGATAAACATCCGGGGCACATTTCGCAAAGCTTTTCTTTGGTAAGAACTTCATCGACGTGAACTCGCAGTTCACGTACTCAATAAACGGTATTGAACTGTTTTGATGTTTAAATTAGTGTTTATCCGAAAGACACGAGCGGCGCACCGTCAGATTGGCTGCACAAAATAAAAGCTTAAAGGAAACTTCATCACGATCCGTGTTCTGTGGTGCCGCTTAGTCAGTAAATTTGGCAGCAGAGCGAGGGCTATACGTTCTGCTTGCCGATGCTGGCATGAAGGGCAAGCGTACATGCATTTTTTTTTCTTAGCGCGTGACATTGGCGAGTGTGTGCCGCCTGCAAGGGTGTAAGTACATGCTGTTAGGAGCTTAAGGTGAAGATGATCCATATCCAGTGACTCGAAGGCAGCACTACCCGCCGTGGTTGCTTAGTGGCTATATAGGCTCCGTACAGTGAACAGGCGGTGCTGCTGCGATGCTCAGCGCTGCATGTGGCGGGTGGCGCGAAACTGGGAAGGTGGGAAGACCGCAATATTTCGAAACTACGTATACACGTCTCCGAAAGCCGCACGTGGTTCCGCGATCCGCCGTCTTGTGCGTGCGTGCGTGCGTGCGTGCGTGCGTGCGTGCGTGCGTGCGTGCGTGCGTGCGCGTGCGCGTGTGCGTGTGCGTGTGCGTGTGCGTGTGTGTGTGTGTGTGTGTGTGTGTGTGTGTGTGTGTGTGTGTGTGTGTGTGTGTGTGTGTGTGTGTGTTACCTCTGTGAAAGAAGTGGATGGCGTGGACGTTCACGTGAAGTGCCGTTCGCAGCAGGGAAAGCAACTATACGAAATCACCCTTCACCTGAGGATGGGCCTACTGTTACACTAAAATTGAAGTCACTAAACTGGCACCCTGAAAACGTTGTAGTTGACCGATAATTAATCGACGGCTCACTGTTGGCAATGCATGCCTCATTTCGCTCCGGCGCGTTGTACGCCGCGGCCTATATATATCATTTGATGCCCCTGTCACACTGTTACTTTAGATCGTCATACAACTCGATCTGGACCGCGTGCAGCTACACGCTCACTAGTAGGCTGTCGTCAGCACAGTCATGTCGAGTGAGCTAAACTAACTCGATTCGGATTGTTGGACCGTGTGTCAGTGACCATGCTTGATCGAAATTGAGAAATGTGATGCGGATCGGACGCGATATTGATTGACATTGACTGTGTGCCATCTGCTGCGCTGAAAAACAAGATTTATTAACTAGGCAATCTTAATTTACATGACGCGAATGTTCGTTCTTCATCATGTACAATGATCGAGGCTGATTAGGCCCCTTTCACAGGATACGATTTCGCTTGCGAATTCCTTTGCTTGCATACGCGCTTTGCTTTTGCAATGTTATATCGCAAATGTAAATCAGAAGAAAAATCACACCATGTGTAACCGCGCCTCTCAAGCGCCAGCGGCCGAAACGAGGATCATCTATGAATTAGCGCTCGCCAGCACAAAATAGGCTTCCTTGGCATAAATATTGCTCATCGCACACTGCCATTGCAATCCTAATCATACTGAATGCTAAGGCGACGGCAAGCAGTCGTCAAATCAGCACAGTAGTGACAATTTTCTTTTAAATGTTCAACAGCTGGCCATGGCCGCTGGCGTCGCACAACGAGCTGTGAAACGCACATGTGTAGCACGATTTACAAAACAAACCCTTCTCACAAATATGAAAGAAGCTGACTTACTTTACTCTCCTCACAGCTGCGATCAATTTCTTTCGCCGTTCGATTTCGTAATACTTGCCAGGAAACCTGTACAACTTTATCCCGGGCTGGCCTTCGTGGTTGTGACAGTCCCTTAGGCAGCAGTATCTCCGGTTCCACTTACCTTTTTTTTTTCACCTCCGTCAATTTCGACGCTTGCCGACGGAGCGCATGCCATTGCACCGTCGCAAGACGTATCCAAAAAAATAAGGGAGGCTGGTGAACAAAGCAAAACGGCTTCAACCGTGGCCGAGACGAAGTGTAGCGCACAGGAAAGAATACGCATCGAGCCGGCCGAGCTGTGCAGCCACCTTCCCAATACTCTCGCGTTGCTGCGGCAGATAGTGCCAGAGCAGCCGCAAACTCGACTGTACGGAGCCTATGGTGTTGGGCTGCTAAGCACGAGGTCACGGGATCGAATCCCGGCCACGGCGGCCGCATTTCGATGGGGGCGAAATGCGAAAACGCCCATGTGCTTGCGTTGTAGTGCCCGTTAAAGAACCCCACCTGGTCAAAATTAATCCGGAGCCCTCCACTACGGCGCGCCTCATAATCAGATCGTTGTTTTGGCACGTAAAACCCCATAATTTAATTTTTTAAGGCAGCACTGCAGTCTTTACTATCTGCACTGCGGCGCCGGCCACACGAACAACTGGTATTCGAGATTAGAGAGCTAATCCATACCTTGGCTGAGCAAAGACATCACGTGACCTTCCACTGGCTTCTGAGTCACTGCGGCGTCATAGGCAACGAGCACGCCGATAACGCTACTCGGGCGGCTCTTCAAGGCGAGAAAGAAGAGTTGATACCGTTATCAAGGATAGATACCACTAGAAAACTTATAATGCTCACCCGGGATATCACCGTTCTCCATCTGAAACACACGAAGTTTTCAAAGCAACCGGCTGCCCCTCCGACCCGAAGCTATCCTGCTTTGTTAAATATGGCTAAGAGTAGTCTTTACCAAGTCTTTTGCATTCCGAATCGGATGGGCCGACGACACCTCGGGTGATGACTGCGGTAGCGAGGATACTCGATCTGCACCACCTTTGTGACTGTCCTCGCTACAATTTACAGAGACGATCTCTCGCAATCACGATAGTGCGCTTGGACCAAAGACATTTAACAGAGGAAACAATTTTAGAATGCCGACATCACAAGCCATCGCAGCGGAGGGCGACGAGGGCTCTGTTGCAGTTTTTAAGGACTACAAAATTGGACGAGCGGCTGCAGCCTGTGAGGCTGTGCTACAAGTGCTACTGTGCTGTGCAGTGATATAGTATATGCGGTGAACGTGACTGACTGTGATTGTGTATCTGTGCTCTTTCTTTCTCTCTCTACTTTCCTGTCACTTTACATGTTACGTAGGAAGACGCAGACGAAAAGCTATGTACAAGTATATTTGCAAGCAAATGCGCCGCACTTGGCTAAGAGGCAACAGCCCGCACAAGCCTCTAATCGTCGTCGTCGTCTTCACACTGCTGGCCTCTTCATCATGGCAAATACTGTTCCGTAGCAATATTTATCCGATGCTGGGCGTAATCAAACCCACGTCACAAGGGCTCCTCAAGGACAGAAACCCGAACGTCTTTCACGACAAAGCTTTAGCAAGCTGCGCCATGAACGCACTAGGTATGTGCCGCTTTTCCATGAACCGCTCGCCAACTTGGGTAACTGAGTATGCACCACCGAGTGTGCGGCAAGGAATGGAACTATTCTAAGCGTCCGATGCACCGGCGCGCCACGCTTCTCCTCTCGAAGGCCACGCGCGGACTTCTCGGCAGCGCCACTATATGGCGCGGCCTGTCGAGAGAGAAGTTCCAGAGAGGAGCCCGGTAGCCGCATGACACGTTTCTCAGCGTTCGCTCGCACCGGCGCGCCATGCATTTCGGAGGCCACGCGCAGGCTTCGCGGTGGCGCCGCTAGAAGCCGCCGAGTGTTCTTATGGAAGCGCTAAATATGAGTCCCGCTGCAGTACACGCCCCGTACATAACTCGTTTCGACGGTGGCAATACGTTGGGTAGCTATATTGATTCAATGCTAAACGCATTACCGTCGACAATCGTCGTGACATGGGTTCTGCCAATTTTTTTTTTAATTTTCTCGAAGTCGTGAATAGCGGTAGAATGGCGCCAATTGAACCACGCCTGTTACACACCGTGCTGCACTGCGAATCTCTAGAGAGATGCAATGGTGGCGCTGTCTAGTTGCGTGAGTAGGATGGCTCTTCACAGCTTCCCAATAATGACGCGCCCTTCTTACGAGCATCCGCCCTACCGCTCGAACGGCATTTGTAACGGCGCCTAGGTGGGGCGCAATGCGAGCGCCTGGCTAAACATGCCTACAGGTCGGCAGGCTTGGGCATACTATGTCTGGTATCATGGTTTTTATCTCTCTCTCACGGTTGGCCGGCGCCTGTTTTACGAGTTGAATGCGCAAGGACATCTTTCACAGAGATGCCCTTATTTTTTAGCGTACATTTGCAATGAGGAGCGGACCTAGCTCTCGCAAGTTGACACGGCTGACGAAGTATGTCTAGTGACACTAACTAAGGCTGTGGACTGAATACCTGAGAGGCGCATGACTGTAAACCGTGCGAAGTAACTTCTACTTAAGAATAACTTTGACATTGCAGGTTTACTTGTAGTGTATGGTAACGGGTCAAAAATGACAGCGACGGTAATTTGTGCCACTCTGAGTTCAAGCAAGAAGTAGCGCAATGGTCACGTTCGCAAGATGCACGGAAGGTAAAACGCCCGTCAGACCTGTGCGAAATGTTGCCATGGCAACGACTGAAGGCATGCTAAGGTGCATTTGTATATTACAGTAAGAATTGGCACTTTCGGAACTTCCAGAATCCTACCCATGTCTCGGTTTTTCAGTCTTGCAATTGCTCCGTTAGATAGCTCTTCCATCATGCCCCCAGTAAAACGTACTGAATACATCCCGCAAACGACGATGGATACTTTTGGCTCTGAAAATCATCTCGCACTGAATCGATACTGAAACGCCGAACATGTGAGCGCGAAAAGGGAGGATGAGGCTGAAGCCGGCACAAGTGCCGCTCCATTCCTGATATTTGTCCCTTGTCGACACCGTGCTGTTTTATTCATGAGCCATGAGCAACAAACTGCGCCTTCATTCACATCAGAAATTTTCTGTGCTCATCAGCGTCAACCGAACGCATAAAAAAAGGCAGGCTGTATTTTTGTTCGTGCTGTTATTTAATCAGAACTAAGAGCGAAAAGGCTTATATGTGTAATCCATGTTGATGTATTTTTAATCTTTATAACCGTAACTGCAGACACAGTTGAGTTTTTTTCGTCGTGTAATCTGTCTTACACTACTTCCCAATTTTGTATTTTTATTTTTAGTGTTTACCCACCGCACCGAAGTTAAACAATGCATGCTCATTGTTTACTTTGGCTCATGTTTGAGAGTTCGCTTATTTATTCATTTATTTATTTATTTATTTATTTATTTATTTATTTATTTATTTATTTATTTATTCATTTATTTATTTATTTATTTTCTTCGCTAATATAGTTTGTTTCCATTCTAGCTTGCATTTGCCTTTCATTTGCTCGTCTCATTATATGTTTACATTTTCAATTTACACGTTTGTTCAAACGAACACTTTCTTGTCTATTGAGTAAAAAAATGTGAGGACGCTTAAGCTTCACTTTTAAGAGTGGAACGCGATAGTATTCAAAGATCACTGACTGCTTCTCGCGGTTCCCGACGACGGCAACCATAATGGTTACTGGCAAACACTGGCGGCGAACGCTATGCACATAGGCGAGCTTTCTGGTAGAAACGCAGCCTCTTGCGTGGGCCGATCCCGGAGATAGTGCACAACCGCGCCAAAGAAATTACTTCGTTCTTTCAGGTTCCCGTGTTTGTTTCGCTCTTTAATATTTCAGTCTGAGAAGATTTAACATAAAAGGCATGCGCTGTGGGTGTTTTGTTTCATGACATTTGTTTGTGGATTGTCATTCTCAAAATTCCGAGGAATAGCTTTGTCAAGAATGTGAGACAAGGTATGAGCAACATTAGTGATAGAATAGTGTGGCAATATAATCCGCATATACCGTACGTCACATATTGACGCGAAATAGGCTGGCACCTGCGGCCGCCGGCCGCTGCAACGAGAACGACGAAGTGTGTAGTGAAACGCGCGCTCTCCGAGTGTCAGCCTAGATTGAAAAAAACACCGTTTTGCCAAGGTCTCGATTGCTATCTTCGTGACATTTTCTGGTGGAGGTGCCGGGTAAATGATACGATCGCCCGAGACGCAGCGTACTCTTGACTCGTCGCCAGTGTGTAGTCGGACAGAGCTCACCCCGGTACACGTCCGTACCAGCCGTCGTCTTCAGTGGCTCCAGCCACAGCACGTTCTGCTACCTGATCCTACCAGGACGATGCACCAACCGTCTACTGCTGCGCTTGCCGCGCCGACGCAGGTCCTTTTGCATCAGCTGCAAACACCCAGTGTGTTCCACGGAGGTGCTCTTGAAGACGTCGAAGACTGGCTTGACCACTTCGAAAGGGTAGCCGAATTCAACGATTGGTCCCAAGAGCGCAAGCTGCGTAATGTGTACTTCGCTCTCGGGGATTCCGCAAAGACGTGGTTCGAAAACCACGAGATGACACTGACATCGTAGGACGAATTTCGTCGGCAGTTAGTTGCCGCCTACACCAGCGCCGACAGAAATGAGAGAGCGGAGTTGGCGATGCAGGCAAGAATTCAAGCCCCTAATGAGAGCGTCACGACGTATATTGAAGATATGGCTCGGCTCTTCAAACGTGCAGACGCTTCAATGCCCGAAGACAAAAAAGTTCGACACCTAATGCGAGGCGTAAAGCAGGAAATCTTTGCCGGCCTTATCCGCAACCCACCGACTCCGCATGCGGACTTTCTCGCTGAAGCCACTGCAATGGAAAGGGCACTACAACAGCGCGCCAGGCAGTACCATCGAAACGTGACTGCAATTTCGAATGATGTCTGGCGCGCTCCTGACCACAGTCCGCTCTGTTTTCATTGCGGCGAAGCCGGCCATATCTACAGGACGTGTCCCTACCGACGCGTGGGTCTCCGTGGGTTCTCTCCAAATGCGCCGCGTCCACGACCTGGTGAGCGTCCGGTGGAGATCGAGAGCTTCCTGGCGAGTCGTCTCAATTTTTTCGAACAGCCAAGGCACGAGCCTCGCTCGTCGTCACCGGCTCCGTCACGATACCGGTCGCCAAGTCCTGCCTTCCGTCGAGACGCCCCTAGGCGTCGTTCGCCCAGCCCTGCAAACTGGGAAAACTGAGTTCAGCGACGTCCGTAGGTGAGGCCGCTGACGACGAGTGTACCGAATATCCTCCATTACGACGCAAGCGACGACAGCGACGACAACAGACCGACGTTAAAACGCACTCAGGTGATCCAAGGCACGTCGTAACATCGGATATACCAGTCAGCATAGACGACGAAAAAGTCACAGCTTTAGTCGACACTGGCGCGGACACCTCTGTTATGAGCCGAGAACTTGCCGCAAAACTGAAAAAAGTTTACACGCAGTGGACTGGGTCGCAGGTCCGTACTGCCGGAGAACACCTCTTAAAGCCCGTGGGCAGGTGTACAGCACGAGGGAATATTGGCGGTTTTACGTACATCGGAGATTTCGGTATCCTGCCTCGTTTTTCTAGAGAGTTGATCCTTGGGATTGACTTCCTGCATGCTAATGGAGCCATCATTAATCTTCAAGAGTCGCGGGTAACGTTTTCGACGGCGTATGCCATAGCAAGCAACAAGTACGACAGTCATGACAACGCCTTGCGCATCGTCGACGACAACGTCACGTTACCACCGAGGGGCAGCGTATTAACCCTTGTAACCTGCGACGCGTTCGACGACAATGAGGGCATTGCCGAGGCCAATATTCCGCTGCTGCTCGAACGGTATATCTGCATAGCTCGAGGCCTTGTTCAGTTGCAGAGCAAACGGTCACTAGTTCTTCTGACGAACTTCAGCAACGAGTTTCAGCACATCCCTCAAGGCACGGCTGTCGCCTTAATCAACGAAATTGCGGCCTTCTCCGACGTCGGCACTTTAGAGGTGACTTCACCGGACGTGACAGATGATACCACGCTTTGCAGCCGCATTCACATTAATGCCAGTTTGTCTGAACAACAGAAGCAACGACTATTAGGCCTCGTGAGCGAATTCTCTAGCTGCTTCCCTACAGAATCTAAAGTTCAGCGCACCTCAGTTTCGAAACACCTTATTTTCACAGAGGAATCGGCGCGCCCAGTTAGTCAGCATCCATATCGCGTGTCGCCAATGGAAAGAGAGGCGATTAAACGCCAGGTTAAAGAAATGCTGGACGATGACGTGATTCAGCCTTCGACAAGCCCGTGGGCGTCCCCCGTCGTTCTGGTAAAAGAGAAGGACAATACACTACGCTTCTGTGTCGACTACAGACGGCTTAACAAAGTCACCAAGCGCGATGTTTGCCCTCTGCCAATGATTGACGACGCCTTGGACCGTCTGCATCGTGCCCAGTTCTTTACCTCGTTAGATCTTAAGTCAGGGTACTGGCAGATCGAAGTCGACGAGCGCGACCGCGAGAAAACTGCATTCGTGAGACCTGACGGGCTATACGAATTTAAAGTCCTCCCATTCGGCCTGTGTTCCGCTCCCGCCACATTCCACCGAATGATGGACACTGTACTCGCTGAACTGAAGTGGCAGACGTGCCTCATCTACCTGGACGACGTCGTTGTGTTTTCAAGCACGCTCGATGAACACCTGGCACGGCTCAAGAGCCTTCTTGATGCTATCCGCAAGGTACACCATCAAGCCTGAAAAATGCCACTTTGGTTTTCAGGAACTCAAGTTTCTGGGACACGTGGTCAGCCCCCAGGGCGTTCGGCCAGTCCCTCGGAAGTTGGCTGCCGTTGCCGAGTTCCCTTGTCCTACAGTAAGAAGGCTGTTCAGAGGTTTTTAGGACTCTGCGCTGTTGCGACGCCGGTTCCTTCAAGCTCGACCGGCGTTACTACTGGGTAGCGTGGCGTTCTCGGCAGGCTGTGCGTTCGGTAGACCATAGCGACCAGGCAAGGGCAGGATGATTTCTTGTGCGAAACTTGCACAGTTTATTTCATGGTTGAGGAAGGTTCGAAAAGAAGAGGAGGAGGAATAAACTTTATTTTAAAAAATGAGCAGACGCTAAAATCGTCCGAGGTGGGCGGCGTCCCTAGTCCAGGATGCCGTGGGCCTTAGCCGATAGCTTAGGCCCATGAAATAATACATGGTGGGGCCGCTTAAATAGGCCCGCTAACATTGTAGGCGGGATTTCGCTCACGTCAACGTCACCTGACAGGTACTGAGTCCAGTCGGGGGTGCGGCAGCTGCTCCTTCTCTCCTAGGCGACGTTTCGGGGGCTTCCCTCCGATAGCGGTGACTTGAGGCTTCTGTCGTGCATCGTTCGCTCTCTGGGCGCTCTCTGGGTGCACGTACGCAAAGTTCCTGGTAAACAACGCTACACGAGGCCCCGGTGGTACACAGTTCGGGGAAGGCGGAACCCCTCGCCTGCTGGGCGCACACACACACAAAGGGGGCCATAAATCACTGCGACTCGCCCGCGAGATTGAGGACCACTCGAGACAACCATAGCAAATCAGGCATTCACCCTCTGTTGGTTTAGGCATGGGCCTCCAATAATTCCCCTTGCACGGGGCGTCACATGTTAATCGTAACGACCGGGCTGTCATACGTCAATCGTAATCGTTTTTGACACGGGGCGTGACATATCAATCGTAACAGCACTTGTCGGAGCCCTCTTCAGTGTACAGAAAGCCCTTTCTTTGGCTTCGTCCCACTGTGAGGTTTGTGGTTCTGTTTTTCTCAGCGCATCTGTCAGAGCGCTTGCAACCTCGGAGTAACGCGGAATATATCTTTGGTAATATCCTGCTACTCCGAGAAATGACCGAATATCCCGTTTAGTGCGAGGTTGTGGAAAACTTTCGATCGCAGCTAGTTTGGCCTCGGAAGGCCGGCGGCGGCCTTGACCAATCACATGACCCAGGTAGGCCACTTCGGCACGCCCCAATTGGCCCTTTGTCGATTTGGCAGTTGAGTTAGCTTTGCGCAGCCGGGCCAGTACGGCTCGCAGATGCGTCAGATGTTCTGTCCGTGATGCCGAAAAGATCGCGATATCATCGAGATACGGCAGCGCAAAATTCTCCATACCACGCAACACTCGGTCCATAAGGCTAGAGAAACAATAGGGAGCGTTTTTCAATCCAAAGCTCAGGACCTTTGGTCGAAACGTTCCCAATGGAGAAATAAATGCGGCATACCTACTCGCCTGGTCTGTCAACGGTACCTGCCAATAACCCCTAACTAAGTCTAGTGTAGAGATAAATTGGCGCTACTCACTTTCTCAAGCTTTTCTTCGATATGAGGTATAGGATAGGTTTGATCCTTCCTTCGTGATCAGGTTAAGCCTCCGGTAATCAATACAAGGGCGCGGTTCCTTTCCGGGGACCTCAACTAAGATAAGAGGTGAAGTATAATCACTCTCTCCCGGTTCTATTACGCCTAGCTCCAACATCTTTGTTATTTCCGCAGCCATGACCTCACGCTGGCGTGGTGAAACGCGATACGCCTTCGAACGCACAGGCTCTGATGAGGTTAATTCAATATCATGGACAACTGCGGTCGGCAGTCCCGGCTTGTACGAAAACTCATACGTGAGTTCCCGCAGCTCCGTCTTCTGATGGAGCTCGAGCTCGGCTTGCTGTACGAGGTTATCTGTGGTTTCGCCTACGCTTGCTTCCGTTGCTGGCGCTAACTCTGGAAAGTCAAGCGGAATTTCCTCTGGCATGTTAAGGGACATGTTTATGACGACCTCCCTCTGCCGATAGGGCTTCAGTAAATTGCTGTGGTATACCTGATGAGTTCTTCTCTTACCCGGAACTGTTACTATGTAGTTCGTGTCAGATAATTTTGAAATAATGTCAGCCGGTCCTTCCCACTGTACTTGCAGCTTGTTTTTCGGTGAGGGACGCATTATCATTACCTGATCTCCTACCTCGAAGCGTCGCGCCCGAGCCGTTCTGTCGTAGTAAAGCTTGGCATTACCTTGAACCCTGCACATTTCTCGTCCTGCCAACTCTTGCGTCGTGTGCAGCCGATCTAACAAATCTAGCACGTATTCAACGACAGACGGATCTTCGGCCCGGCCCTCCCAGGCTTCCCGAATGATCCGGAGTGGTGATCGCAGGGAACGACCATAGACTAACTCTGCCGGTGAAAACCCTGTCGACTCATGCGGGGCGGTTCGAAGGGCGAACATGGCTGCTGGTAAGCGGAGTTCCCAATCTGTTTTGCGCTCATAACACATGGCTCGCAACAGACGCTTCATGACCGAGTGAACCTTTTCTACGGCGTTGGACTGGGGATGGTATACTGAACTATGGATAAGCTTGACACCGCATCTTTCCAGAAATGTCGAGGTTAGGGCGCTTGTGATAACGGTTCCTTGGTCCGACTGAATTTCCGCTGGGAAACCGACTCACGAAAAGATGGACAAAAGCGCGTTCACGATCTCGACCGAGCTTAGCTCTTTTAAGGGCACTGCTTCAGGGAACTTGGTTGCGGGGCACAGTACCGTAAGAATGTGGCCGTAGCCGGACTGAGTTGCGGGCAAAGGTCCTACTGTATCTATATATATTACAAGTCTGCGAAACGGCTCCGTAATTATTGGAACAAGTTTCATGGGGGCTTTAGCCTTGTCCCCGTGCTTTCCAATGCGTTGGTACGTGTCGCAGCTTTTTACGAATGCTTCTATTTCCCGAAAGCACCCAGGCCAGAATTCCTGCAACAAGCGGTCCTTGGTTTTTCGAATGCCAAGGTGTCCGGACCAAAGGTCCCCTTGCACCAAGTGCAGCAGATCCTGGCGGTAACGCTGTGGCACTACTAGTTGATCAAACTGGACTCCTTTTCTATCGCGATACCTTCGATAGAGAACGCCTGCCCTCTTTTGGAACATTATGTTTTTCTTAGCGGTTCCAGCCTCACCGTTGTGCTTTAGGTTCCGAAGAGTGGGGTTCCTTTCTTTCTCGGTAACCAAAGTGCAAGTTGTTACGGTTAGCAACTTTCGCCTGCATTCCGTTTCCCGAGATACTACAGGTTCCCCGTTCACCCTTAAAACTGCCGCCTCTTCCTGACTCAGTGCGGTGGCCTGTTCTTTAGCTGACGCGCCTTCAACGACCTCGCTTTCACTGGTAACCTCATTAGCGCTCTCTAAGGGTTCCTTGTGTAAGGCTGTGTCCTCCTTTGCTGGGCTTTCGCATGCTACCTTTGCCGCGAGTTGTCGTGCCTTTGATCTGGTTAGAGCTTGCACTATTCCTTCGCCGAAAACGACTCCCCTGCTCCGCAACAACTCGTCGGATTTGTTTGAAAACAAATATGGATATTGCGGTGGAAGGTGCGCTGACACGGCGGCTTCGGTGTCAAGTGTTCCGAAAGGACCCTCAACTCGGACTCTGGCTACTGGTAGACAAAGACTGTTAGCCTCTGCTACTTGCTTTATCCAAGCGCATTCTCCTGTAAACTGACTTTGTTCTACGTATGAGGGATGAACGACATCCATCGTGGCGGCTGAGTCCCGGAGTACGCGACAAGGCTTGTCATTCACTACGAGATCCCGAATGTACGGTTCTAACAATCTCACATTGCCATCGGTATTGCTCACTGACAAAAAGACAACTTTTGGATTTCTGCAACCAAGGGCAATATGTCCTGTCTTTTGGCAGTTAAAGCACACAACTGGCTTTCTAGCTTCGAAAGCCTTCTTTTGTTGCGCAGCCTTGAGTTCTGGTGGCTCCTCCTTTCCCTCTCTGTTCTTCTCGTCATTACTGGTCGCTGACTCCGCTTCCTCCTTTCCTTTATACGGTTTCGACCTTGACCAACGCTCCTGCTTGTCGGATTTGAATCTATTTTCCTTCCTGAGCGTCTCTTTCCTTTCGGGGCCCCGGCGCGATACGTATTCCTCAGCAAGCTCTGCCGCCCTTGCGACTGTCTCTACGCCTGGCCTATCCTTTTCAGGCAGTCGGCGAAAGAATTGTTCCAGCCCAAAACACTCTACCACTTTGCCGTGGTTACCAAAAGCTCCGGACCCTTTTAGCCACTCCTTCATGTTGGCCATCAACGAGTACGCGAAATCGACATAGGACTCGTTTCTGGCCTTTTCGGCCTCCCTGAATTTTGTTCGGAATGCTTCCGTCGATAACCTGTACTTTTTCAGAAGACTAGACTTTACTTTGTCATAGTCTTCTGATTCTTCTTTTTCCATGCGAGCTATCACGTCCGCAACCTCACACGGCAGCAACGTCAGCAGACGCTGCGGCCACGTGTCTTTCAGAAATCCAGCCTTCTCACATGTACGCTCAAAGTTCTCCAAGAAGAGGCCCACATCCTGCCCGACTTGGTATGACTACATCAAGTCCTTCATTTTTTTCTCGCGTTCCCTCGAGATGGGAGTCGCTTCTCCGGTATTCTGAGCCTTCAAAATTTCAAGCTCAATGCGCTTCATCTCGAGCGCATCACGTCTTTCGCGTTCCTCTCTGGCCTCATGTGCTATGCGTTCCTCTTTCTCGAGCTCATCACGTGCTACTCGGTCTTCTTTTTTCTTAATGCTAATTAAGCATTTTTCTAGTTCCTCGTCGTCTGCCCCGAGTGCCTCAATCGCCTCAATTATCTCTGGCTTTCTCTGTCGCTCTGAAATTTCTATGTTCAGCTCATTGGCCAACTCTAGCAATTCCGGCTTCTTTAACGCCTTCAGGTTCATGGCTGTCCTTAGTGCTTCTATTTCTTCACTTCTACACGACCGTGACGTACTCTAAAAACACTCGTCAATGGTTACTACTATCACTGCTTTTGTATACTTCCCCCAAATTACAAAAAGCCTGGTGATATCTCAGTGAAGAAAGGCCGTGCACTCACCAGCTGCAATCATGAATCCTTGCGACGATCGTCCCGAAGTTGCTATCCAGAGACCTTCTTTCCAGGATGAAGCCTGGTCGACCCCATTAGCTGCCAACCAATTGTTGCGACGCCGGTTCCTTTAAGCTCGACCGGCGTTACTACTGGGTCGCGTGGCGTTCTCGGCAGGCTGCAGGCGTTCGGTAGACCATAGCGACCAGGCAGGGGCAGGACGATTTCTTGTGCGAAACTTGCACAGTTTATTTCATGGTTGAGGAAGGTTCGAAAAGAAGAGAATGAATGAAATAATACATGGTGGGGCCACTTAAATAGGCCCGCTAGCATTGTAGGCGGGATTTCGCTCACGTCAACGTCACGTGAAAGGTACTGAGTCCAGTCGGGGGTGCGGCAGCTGCTCCCTCTCTCCTAGGTGACTTTTCGGGGGCTTGCCTCCGATAGCGGTGACTTGAAGCTTTTGTCGTGCATCGTTCGCTCTCTGGGCGCTCTCTGGGTGCACGTACGCAAAGGGCCTGGTAAACAATGCGACACGAGGCCCCGGTGGTACACAGTTCGGGGAAGGCGGAACCCCTCGCCTGCTGGGTGCACACACACACAAAGGGGGCCATGAATCACTGCGACTCGCCCGCCAGACTGAGGACCACTCGAGACAACCATAGCAAATCAGGGATTCACCCTCTGTTGGTTTAGGCATGGGCCTCGGATAATTCCCCCTGCACGGGGCGTCACATGTTAATCGTAACGACCGGGCTGTCATACTTCAATCGCAATCCTTTTTTGACACGGGGCGTGACATGTCAATCGTAACAGCGCCTACTACCATCGTTTCGTCGAAGGTGTCTCAAAAATCGCTGAGCCTTTGACGAGATTAACACGCCACGATGTGCCCTTTCTGCGGACGGAAGAACAAGAACAGGCTTTCACACAATTACGCAAACGACTACAAAAAGCTCCGGTGCTCGCGCATTTTGACGATGATGCTGAAACTGAAATCCACACGGACGCCAGCAACATTGATCTCGGAGCCGTTCTTGTTCAGTGGCAAGACGGTACGGAACGTGTAATCGCTTACGCGAGCCGTTGTCTCACAAAGGCAGAGGCTAACTACTCGACCACTGAAAAGGAGTGCTTAGCAGTCGTTTGGGCCATCAGTAAGTTTCGACCCTACCTGTATTGCCGGCCATTACGAGCGGTCAGCGACCACCATTCACTTTGATGGCTTGCCAATCTCAGGGATCCATCAGGCCGCCTCGCTCATTGGAGTCTCCGCCTACAGGCGTATGACATAACTGTCGTCTACCGATCTGGACGAAAGCACAGCGACGCTGACTGCCTGTCACGTGCTCCGATTCCACTGACATCATCAGATTTGAAGCAAGATTTGGCGTTTCTTGGTGTCGTTGACATGGTGCGGATGGCTGACCTACAACGTGCGGACACAGACCTGCTTGCTCTTATCCAGTATCTTCAAGGAGCTGACGTTGTGATCCCACGACCGCTGTCACGAGGACTGACATCGTACTGCCTGCGGAACAATGTACTACTTTACAAGAAAAACTTTGAAAATAGTCAGGAAACGTTCCTTCTCGTCGTCCCTACGGCATTGCGCCAAGAAGATTTGCAGGCATGTCACGACGACCCCTGTGCCGGACACTTAGGCTTCACCAGAACACTAGCCCGCATACGCCAGCGATACTACTGGCCACGGCTATTTTCGTCTGTTCAGCACTATGTGAAAACCTGTCGTGACTGCCAGAGGCGTAAAGTACCACCCGTCAAGCCCGCCGGTCTCCTCCAACCTCTGGACCCACCTCCAGCACCGTTCCAACAAGTGGGCATGGATCTCTTAGGTCCGTTCCCTACGTCATCTTCGAAAAACAAATGGTTAATTGTCGCAACCGACTACCTTACCCGTTACGCCGAGACCAAAGCTGACCCCGGGCAACCGCTGCTGAAGACCCCGGGCAACCGCTGCTGAAGTCGCCAAGTTTTTCGTCCTCAACATTGTACTGCGTCATGGTGCACCCGCTGTCCTCATTACTGATCGCGGTGCAGCATTTACAGCTGATTTAATACAAGAGGTGGTCACGTTGACGCACAGCAACCATCGGAAAACCGCGGTTTATCACCCCCAAACTAACAGATTGACAGAGCGCCTTAACAGAACACTGGCCGATATGCTCTCGATGTATGTTGATGTAGAGCACAAGACATGGGACGAAATTTTGCCATACGTGACATTTGCCTATAATACAGCTGTGCAGCAGACCACCCAGCTCACCCCCCCCCCCCCCCCATTTGAACTTGTCTATGGACGTCGCGTCACGACACCTTTAGACGCCATGCTTCCAGTAGACGACGGCACCACGACAAGCGAGGGCGCTGATGACTTTATCCAGAAAGCAGAGGAAGCCCACCAGCTTGCTCGGAACCGCATCCGCAGCCAGCAGAGTACCGACGCCCGTCGTTACAACCAGAGCCGACGGAATGTCCAATACAACCCCGGCGACCACGTGTGGGTGTGGACACCTGTCCGTCACCGTGGGCAGGCAGGCAGGCAGGCAGTGAACTTTATTTTAAGTCCTGAGGAGCGACTCCGAGAACCCCTTACGGGGGAGGAGCCACCGCGGGCCGCTCCCACGTTGGGACGGGCAGGCCGTGCCTGACCGCCGCGTCGTGGGCCCTCTGGACAGCCCGTAGCTGAGCGGTGAGGTCGGAGCCCTTGAGCGCCTCCACCCACTCTTCTTCCGTGGTGAGATTATCGTGGTCCCGTAACGAGGGACACCGCCAGAGCATGTGTTCTAAAGTGCAGAAGGGAACGCCGCAATCCGGACAATCGGGCTCGAACGAGTCCGCGTACCTACTGACCCTGGCTAGACTGGGATAGGACCCGGTCTGCAGCATGCGAAGGGTGGAAGACTGAGGCCTGGGGAGCTTGGCGTGAGGCGGGGGATAGACCCTCCTGCCGAGCTGATAGTGCTTTGAAATCTCGTTAAACGTGTGGAGCGAGTCCTTGTGGAACCCCGCGTCCGCGCCCTCGAGCGGCGTTTCCCCGGCGCGGTGGGTGAGTTCGCGCGCGCGGGCGTGGGCCAGCTCGTTGGCGTTGGGAACGACAGTGGAGACCTAAGGTCCCATGTGGGCCGGGAACCAAGTGATGACGTGGGGGGAGACGCTCCTGCCGCAAAGCAGGGAGGCCGCTTCCCTCGAGACCGAACCCGTGGCGAAGGCCCTGACCGCCGCCCGGGAATCCGTGTAGATCTGCGGCCAGCTCCCGTCCCGGAGGGCGAGGGCCACCGCGGGCTCTGGGAGAAATTATTGCGACGATACTTCGGACCATACGAGGTTGTGCGCCGACTTAGCGATGTGAATTACGAGATCCTGCCCCAAAGCGTTGATCCTCGCTTGAGCCGACGACGTCCCCGCCCCAAAGTTGTACACGTAGTACGGATGAAGCCGTACTACACCCGCGAGTGACGTCCACCTTTCAAACCCTTCGCCGTCCTACGCAGTGTTGTGGTTATCCTTAGCTTTCTGTGACCACATTTGCCGTTAGAGCTGTCCTGCCCCCTTATGAACTTTATTTTACCTAGCCCACCGGGACGGTCGCTTTTGGAAGGGGAGAAATGACGCGAGATAGGCTGGCACCTGCGGCCGCCGGCCGCTGCGACGAGAACGACGAAGTGTGTACGGAAACGCGCGCTCTCCGAGTGTCAGCCTAGATTGAAAAAAATACCGTTTTTCCAAGGTCTCGATTGCTACCTTCGTGACAATATGAAGGCGTGGCATATGCATATACCTAAATATATTTGGAGGGCCTGCATGGTTGGGGATGATTTTCTCCGCCATCCACCGACATCGCACGCCGGTTGCCGACGCCGGATTTTCTGCGACACGGGGCCCTTAACGCTGTTGCGTCAAAATCGATTAACCTCGCACGCGGCCACGCAACGTTTGAAACAGTGAAGCTGGGCGATCGTAGCCCAGCATTTTCCGGAAGTGCGCGCAAACTTTTCATTGTATTACTTATGATGATGATAATTTCGTTTCGCGCGTCTTGGACTTAGGGCCGTCATTGCGCGTTGCATAGCGCAGCTTACAACACCGACACCGCGTTCCAGCAGACCCGCTCCGTGAATGCGTCTCTCTCTCGCTCTCATCGCGCGCAAAACCTATTCACCTCGCACAGCACGAGCGTGCGAACGCGTCAGCTGTGGACGAAGACGACGACGCTCGAACGCAATCATATGGTTCACATAAATGCGTGTTCTGCAACCGTGGCTGTATAGCCTAGTGGTTACGACGCTCGCCTTGGGACCGTGGGTACGTGGGCTCGAATTCCGCCTCGGCAAGAAAGCTTGCTTTCTTTTATTTCTTCAGTTTCTTGATATGAACCACAAATTACGGCTGGCTGAAACAGCTTCGCTGTTAAAAAATACAACGCAAATATACAACCACTCGCTACTCTCCTTCGCTGCTTTAGTCTTCCTCCATTTTTCAAAGAAGGAAGGAAAGAGTAGAGAATGAAAGGCAGGGAGGTTAACCAGTTCAGCACAACCGGTTTGCTACCCTACACATGGGAGGGGGATGAGGGGGAATTAAAGATGGGGAGGAGAGAGAGACAGCACATATCACAGCACACTCATCGTTAATTAAAATTAAATTATGGGGTTTTACGTGCCAAAACCACGATTCGATTATGAGGCACGCCGTAGTGGGGGACTCCGAAAATTTTCGACCATCATCGTTGGTCACAGTCCGTCACTCTTGCGTGGTACGTGACATCACTGTCACAGCCGCTTGTCCAAGCCCGTTTCTTTTAAAAACCTAAGTAGTCCCTTCGTCGCCTTCAGCTGCGATGTCTTCTGTCGACGACACGTGAGAATCATTTCAATTGACATTGGTCTATTGTCAAGGTGCGCTAGAACGGACGCCAGGGACTGTCTCGGAAAATTATATTCCGGACAGTCGCATAGAATGTGTTCTAGCGTCTCCTCGCAAAGACAGGCATTGCCATTCCAATGAGGAAGTGAATAAGATTTCATGAATGCCACCCTTAGCCATAAGCGATAAAGCATAGTGGCCTCTCTTCGGCTGAGTCGTCCAGTTGTCATACACAGATGCATCAAAGAGGGCAGGTGGTATTGACGGACGATTGCTCCGGTTGGTCTGGCTGCTTGGTGCGCCCCATAGAGAGAGCGTGATCTCCTGTGCAAGCACTCGAAGTCTGCGGGCTGCGTCGGACCGTGAGACTGGTATGGCTTCTTCCTGTGTGTCGTCAAGAGCTGCCCGAGCGGCATTATCGGCGTCTTCGTTCCCTATGACGCCGCAGTGACTTGGAAGCCACTGAAATGTCACGTGGTGTCCTTTCTCATGTGATGTATGGAGTAGGTATCTAGTATCGAATACGAGCTGTTCGTATGGCCCGCGACGCAGAGCTGATAGCACAGATTGTAGAGCTGCCTTTGAGTCACTGAAGATTGACCATTGTCGAGGTGGCTCCCGATTGACGAAACAAAGTGCAGCGCAAAGAGCAGCTAGTTCCGCAGATGTCGATGTCGTTGGGTGGTCAGTCCTGAAGCTAATGGTAATAGCTCTTGCTGGGACAACCACAGCACCGGACGAACACTGGAGGTTTGTGGAATCATCAGTATAAATATGTACACTGTCCGCTGTTACGATTGACATGTAACGCCCCGTACCAAAAAGGATTACGATTGACGTATGACAGCCCGTTCAAAAGGATTAACGGAGGATGTCTCCCAACTTGCTATGGTTGTCTCGGGCGGTCCTCAATCGGCCGGGCGAGTCGGAGTGATTAATGGCCCCTTTGTGTGCATGCGCCCAGGAGGCGAGGAGGTCCACCTTCCCCGAACTGTGTACCCTCAGGAGCCTCGAGTCGCAGTGATTACTGGACCCTTTGTGTGCGTGCGCCCGGGAGGCGAGTAAGTCAACCTTCCACAAACTGTGGCCCTCAGGAGCCTCGAGTCGCCGCTAGCGGAGGCAAGCCCGGGAGGCGAGTAAGTCCACCTTGCACGAACTGTGTCCCTCAGGAGCTTCGAGTCGCCGCTAGTGGAGGCAAGCTCGGGAAACATCGCCTAGGAGAGAGGGAGCAGCCGCCAAACCCCCGACTGGACTCAGTACCTGTCACGTGACGTTGACGTCAGCGAGATCCCGCCTACTAATTGAACAGGCCTATTTAAGCGGCCCCGCCATGTATTTTCAAAATTATTCTCTTCTTTTTTTAACCTTCACCAACCATGAAATAAACATTGCAAGTTTCGCACTAAAAATCGTCTCGCCCTGCCTGGTCGCCATGGTCTACCGGACGCCTGCAGCCTGTTGACAACGCCACGCTACCTAGAAGTAACGCCGGTCGAGGTTGTAGTAACCGGCGTCGCAACACCGCATACCTCTCGTGTAGAAGAAGCAGATACAGTTGTTTCAGCACAGGTGACGCCAGCTCAGATTTTTTCTTGATTCCTGGGACACTGAGGTGTACTGTGGGGCTAATAAGACACCAAGGGGGTATCGGTGGTTTAGATGCAGCGGTGAAGCCCGAGGGAAATTTGTCGTTGTACTTGATGATAGTTTTAGAGAACGATGCTTGGTGCCTGTCTGAAAGAAGTGTTGCAAGGTGGTGATAGGGGCACGTGCAAAATGTCTGATATGCGTTCTCATGGCTTCCACTGTAATGTGAGTTTGCATCGGATGGTCCCGAGCAATTGCAATAGTTGCCTCTGTTGACGTGCATCTGGGCAAACCAAGGCAAACTCTGAGTGCTTGAGCTTGTGCTGCCTGCAGAACACGAATATTTGTCTTGCAAGTGTTGTTCAGTACAGGTAGACTATGTCTTAAAAAACCGAGAAAGAGAGCTCTGTAGAGTTTCAGCATTGCGTCAACTGACATCCCCCACGTCTTTCCTGTCAAGTATTTAAACAACTGGGAAGTTGCTGTCAGGCGCTGTTTCATGTAGGCCACGTGCGGGCTCCAACAGAGGTCTCGGTCAATGATTACGCCAAGAAACCTGTGGGTTCTGACATAGGAAATGGTCCGCCCATTGATTGAGATGACATAAGGCTCATTATTTGCGAGTAAATGTCACTAGTGCGCATTTTTCTGGTGATATGCTGAGACCTTGTTTACACAAGTAGCTCGCTGTCGAAGTTGCTGCTCTTTGAAGCCGCGCACGTATCTGAGGACGTGTGACTGCCGAAGTCCAGACACAGATGTCGTCTGCGTATTTTGAAATCTTCATGGTAGTTGGTAAGTATTCAGCAAGTCCAAGAAGAGCAAGGTTGAATAGCATCGGGCTGAGAGCACCACCTTGAGGAACACCTCTGCTGGTATAGCGTCGCGTAGTTGGGCCATCGTCAGTTAACACAAAGAATGATCTTGCAGATAGGTAACTTGCAATCCACAAAAAGACTCGACCACCTAGGCCAACCGTCGCAAGAGCATCTAGAATGGCCTCATGAAATACGTTATCGTATGCGCCTTTCATATCTAAGAATAAAGCTGCAGATAAACGCTTACGGGACCTTTCGTGCTGAACATACGAAACGAGATCAATTACATTGTCGATGGAAGAGCGGTCACGTCGGAAACCAGCCATGGAATTCGGATAAATCTTGTAGTATTCAAGGTACCATTCCAGGAGGTCAAGGAGCATCCGTTCCATTATCTTTCCTACACAGCTGGCCAGTGCTATTGGGCGGTAAGAGGTGAGTTCGAGTTGGGATTTGCCCTGTTTCAAGAGTGGCACCAGGCGGCTTACTTTCCATTCGTCACGAACGTTTCCCTCCTGCCATGAGGAGTTGTAAAGGCTCAACAATTTTCTCCGTGCGGATTCTCCAAGATAGCACAAGGCTCGATATGATATACCATCTGGACCCGGAGATGAAGAGCGCCTGCAGAGAGCTAGTGCCGCCTCGAGCTCCTCCATTGTAAAAGGAAGGTCTATGCGGCAATCACGGGAATGGGGGACGTCACCTCGGGCTGGAGGATCTGGACGAGTCGCTTGGTCAGCGATCCTCGCACAAAAGTCTTCTTCGACATCGATGTCTTGCCGCCCTTGGAAGAGCGCGAGCGCCTTCAAGGGAAAACGCTGTTCCGGAAGGCAACGGAAGTCTCCATTTATCAAGCTTTGTATGTCGGCTTTTATGACGCCAGCTTCAGAAAGAAACTTTAGCAAGACACACACCTCCTCGACATGCAGCATTTCCGGAGTCGGGGAGTATTTTCGGGGGTCGCATATCGCGGTGAGAGTGTGTTGATTACAGTGCACAGGGTCTTGTGTATTTTGGTGGATCATAAATAAAGGAAGCATACGCTGGACAGAGCTTGAAGTTATCTGTTTGAAAATACTATTTCGTCTTTGCGCAAATCATGCCGTCAGTGACTGTGACTCGCATAATAGCAGCGGATCGATTTCTCATAGCATAATAAATCAGACGAGTATCATGCTGTCAGACGAATCCCGGAATAAGAATTACGATGTCCTGTTTCTCATACCCCGATTATATTTTTTTTATTATTCTGTCGCGCCTTCACACTATGTTCATTTGCCCCCCGACAGTTGTTACTTCGGGACCTCCGAATGTGTACTTACACCCACCCTGTATTTGATTTTGTCGTCAAATAAATATTGATTGATTTCTTGTAAAATTACGAGTGTGCTTTCTGAGCTATTTTATTGAAGCTTTGATACTATATGCCTCTCTCCACCCCTTCCCTATCTGGCATGCCATAATGAGTGCAGCTTGCTTGCGAAAATCTTGTTGACTGCAGTTAAATTCTTCGTCAGCAGAGTCATCGTTCAACTTTCAGCGACAAAGTAGAAGCACATGAGAAGTTTCACACTACAAAATAGAGTCGCGCGAAATCAACGTCACTTGCAAAGACGGCTATGAAATGTGTGGAAGTGAAACGTAGAACCTAAATTGCTGAAACGCAACATTGTTTACTTGGAGCGTGTACAGAGAAACATCGCTTCGGAGGAGGGGGTACAGAGTTCACTTGGAAAGGTTTAAGATGATAGGAGGAAAAAGAAAGGCGCCGGGGTAATTGTGTGGCTGTTTTATGAATTTATGCGGTGTCAAGCAGCTTCATGGTCATTCATTCATTCATTCGATCACAGCTTTAGTGTTTTGATATCCATGGATTACAGCGGTAAAATATCTGGACCAATAGACATAGAGGTAATAGCGTCCCAGTGCAAAATTATTCAACTAGTCAGCTGCAATCATCAATCATGCGTATAAGAGAGAGAATTGAAAACGGTAAGGCAGGGAGGTTAACTAGGCTGAGCCCGGTTGCCTACCTTACACTGGGGAAAGGGGGAAATGGGAGTGAAAGATGAGAAGGAGAGAAGGCATATTCACAGTATGCACGTGCACCCAGGCAATGAAGTTGATCGTTCAGTTAGTCACAACTGGTCTATAGGCTGGTGCAACGCAGCAGCGCTTCTGTGGTTTAGCACATCGCAGACGCACGAGGCCATGGTGCCAGGATCTGCTCTTCTGTAAAAGTCGTTTCATGTAATTTTTCTAAAGCGGCCGAAGAACAAGCGTCTATAATCTTCGTGTGATGGACAGTCTCACAGGCGATACTTTAGAGGTTTTTTTTTTCCCCACCGCATATGTGCAACAATTGGTACTGTCCGCCATTACAATTAGGAATGAACAGGCGTACGTAAGCAACACCTATTCTCACGCGATAGAGTGAACTACCTTCACGTCGAGTAAGACCGGGTAAGAGTTGTAGTTTTAAATATGAGTAAAATCAACACCAATGTCACCACAACACTAATGAGTGCAGAACAATGTTAGATTTTCAAACTAACAACATCAAACAGTACGTCAAAATCAAATATTTCAGATAACTTCTTGATTGTCAATATAGCCCCGTTTGCATGTTAACTTGAAATTCGCACGATTTTTAGCTCTACAGGCATGTTGTTCCGGAGTTTGACACCAGAGAGCTCAATCATTCGCCAAATATATTAGAACTAGCAGGCAGATTGAAATTTCAATTCCATACGCGTTTTGTGTTACGCGCGGGAAGAAAGGACAAACTAAAGAGAAGGGAAAAGTTTGTATTGATTGTACTGCTTAGTCAGACAGAGGCTTAGACTGACATAGAAAGATGCAGCCATGAAAGACGTTATAGGTAGCTCCTGAAAAACGTTAAAGTGGACGTATTTCAGAAACTTTTTATTATTATTATTTACATATCCTCCTACGACCCGAACACATAACACATGGGACATAATCGTTCTTTAAGGTGGTTTTTATTGTCTACTGTTATGTTATGAACTTGAAAAAAAAAATAATTTAAATACCACGGTTAGATGCCAAAAGCTGCGTCCCTATGTACGAGCAAAAAAACAATTTCCATCATCTCCTCATGTTTGCTATGGTAAAAACTGCATTTCATCGCTTAAACGCAGAGACGAAGATGGAATTACGTGCAGTACATTGACATGTTGCTGCCGTGTCCGGTATTTTCACGGAATCTCTGTGATTTCGAAACACACCTCAAGACTGCTTTCGACCGTCTGGGATGACACACAGATCTAGATCAATTTAGTGTCAAATTTCTCGGAAGCGGATGACAAGAGTATGAGTAAATCACTTTACATTTACACATGCATCGCACTTCATACCAAGAATGAATATCTTGCGTAATGACTCCCGCGTGAATTTCGAAAAAAAGGTTGAAGGCAATGTGCACTGTATGGTAGAAGGGGTCTTAGGAGGATATACTGCCGTCTCATTGAGACGCATTGCAGGGGAGCACTTAGGGACGGGGAACACTTAGGGGATGGTATTGTAACCTCCGTAAATAATTTAGGTAGTATATGCACGTTATACCCCATGATTCAAACCAATAACTTAACGAAGAGAAAAATAAGCAGTGACTGGAGTATATTGCGGGGTTCCGAGCTTTAAAAATATATGGCATAACTTTGCGCATACCTTTTGAATTTGATCTCGTCATACTAAATTTTAGTCAAAAACAACTCATATTTGAAGGCAGGGACTCATCGAAAAAGTGACTAATTAAACTACGGTCCCCTCCAGTCCCCGCTACGCGAAGTGCACTTTTTAAGTGATCAATGAGCCCTTTTTAAGGCATCAATGTTGCCGGATTCGAGACCCTCGTTACATATATATACAGGGTGTACCAGCTATCACGCAGCACGATTTAAAAAAAGAGGAACGGCGTTACGCGAAGGAAACCTAGTGTGTATTGTTTCCAGTACAGTGGAGTTGCCGCCAGTAATTTTTTCGTTACTGAGATTTAATTAGGTAATTTAATTAATTTTCTAACTCGAGAATTATTGTCCTAATTATCAAAGTGTCAATGAGAAAGTTGTAGAACAACATGAAAAACTCCCGATACAACTTTTTGTTGCTCAATACGTGCTACATAAAAGTGTTTTTCCGAGCATGAAAGAAGCCCGCAAATGCACGCAGAATGTCTCGAGCGGCCAGTCGTGTGGCAATTCTGCGTGTATTCACAGGTCAAAAAAAGGACACAGGTCAAAAAAAGCACACAAAATTTCGCACTCTACCGCATCAAAATTTACTCTCTGCGATGCATATGGATTTCGATTTCGTTTCTTTTTCTTTTTGGGGCCTCCAAAAAAGTACCTAAAAGCATATTGTTGATACATTTCGATATTAGTCAAAAGGTGGGCAAACGTTGCTCGAACTCTGAAGCAAGGCATCCCTTTTTTTCTTTTTTTTTTCTTCCTTTTATTCACTATGAACTTGTTTATCGCTTTTTTGTATAATCACTTTTGTGACTCTATTTGCTTGCATATTTGTTGTATGAAAGAGAAATTGAGTTGCAGATGTACTTTCTACCTCAATCTGTAGAGCAACCGATTTAAAACAGATTAGAACATTTTGTTTGGTGGGAACAAATGCCCATTTGCATAAGCCAGAGTTTTCTGCGAAGACCAACTGGATAGCATACAAGCTTTTCGATGTTTTTATTAATTTACCTCTACTTGCCTTGGATAAACATTTAGTATCTCTAGCTTCTGCGGAGAAAAAATGGCTGCGTTTCATTTGGCGGTGGGAAATAGCTTTCACTGAAAAAAAAAACATGTTTGTTTTGTGCTAAGAAAAGACCTTCGATTTCAAGGTTGTTTAACGACTGTATATATATCGCTGCAATTCGACAACTTTTTTTTCAGTTTTATTGCGATGGCAATTATATGGACACTTCAAGCGGATTTCTGCCGTCGCCGTCGCCGTGAGGTTCCGTATAAATACCAAGGGCGATAAAATCGTCGCCGCGCGCAATACGTGCGAGTGAAAGCGCGCGTGGGACGCGCGCTTTCAATGAGAGCGAACGCACGGCGTAGAGCAAACGCGACGTCTTCTGCCGTGCGAAAGGCCGTGGGGGGATGGGAGGGAGGGAGGGGAGTCGACGTTTAGCTGCGGCACCAACTGCGTATCTTGTGACCGGGCACAAGGGGAACTGGCGACTCAATCTCCCACGCGAAAGGAGGAAAGCGGGAAGGCAGTGCGGGAGGGCGGGGGTGTGGCTTCTACTCTGCCAGCAACTGCGTGCTTGTACTTTGCGCGGCTGTGGGCGGTCGCGCGCACCGTATCTTGAAAGCGATCTGCACACGGCTCCTACCTATGTATGCGCTATGCATTCGCCGCTCAGTTTCCGTTGAAGCGATAGACCGCACGAACCTTCGCTCGCTGCGGCGGCTGCGCTTGCTGCCAGCGTTTTGACAGTACTTGTCTGCGGTCATCGGGAGTGTGATCTATTCACGTTTGCTTGTGCGCGCTGACACCACGCTTGTTAATTCAGTTAGTAAGCTAATGTGTCCAAGTTTATGCAGCCGATAAAACTACTATCCCTACTCCGAACAGCTCTCTACTAATTTGCTATCGCAGTTGGTGCTTCGCTTCCCGGCCGAAACTGCGACATTTTTTAGGTATTTTGAGCAGCGGCTTTCTTTCTTGACTTCCATATTTTCTATTTTAACTGAAGAGACCTTTTTTTTAGTTCAATTCTTTTTCACTTTCACTTCATCGAGTCCGATACCAGTTCAAGTTTTTTTTTTTCGATACCTTTTCAGAGGTTTTCTTTAGCCCATCCTGTTTTCTTTTAAATTTTTCTGCAAAATGAGCTGATACCTTTACCAGTTCACTTATAGATCACTATTGCTTGACGCCCATTACAATTTCAAAACACGGTTACACGAAGCAGTTCAAGAGCCGAAATTAGCCCTACGCTGCTTAGCCCTATATTAGCCCTAAATTAGCCCTATATAGTACGCTCGCGCGAGTGCCTGAGTACTGGAGCCAGCAAAGACGATAAGGGGAACCGAGGGGCTGGATTTTTTTTTTTTTTTTGTTAGTTGCACGAAGTGAACATACAATAAAGCCAAGTAAAGCGTAGCTGAAATTAAATGTACTTTTTAAGGCCGCACTTCGCCTCATCGAAATGCGGCCGCCGAGGCCGAGATCGAACGTGCGACCTCGAGCTTAACAGCGCAACGTCACAGACACTAAGCTACCGCGGTGTGTGTGTATTTGTGTACGTGTAGTAGATCTAGCCCTGGCAGTGTCAGCCAGGGTAACTCACGGCCGTGGCGGCGGATGCATCCTTTGAACCGCATGCGCCACCTATGACAAACTTAGCAGAAGGCGCAAGTCCATGGCCAATAAAACCTCGTGAGCTATATACCTCCTGACACCAAGGCTTCCAAAGTCGAGACCCTCGCTATGTAATGACCGAGAGCAATAAGGGGAAGTCTGTTGACGTAATATGTAAATAACAAAAAATTTTGCCCCTTGGTTATCTTTATTGTTGCTTCTGTTGACACGTGCAAATCACTGGCATGTGGCGAAGGTTGCCGCTTCAGCTAAACATAGTAACAGCCCATATGACAGAAAAAAACGATATGAACGAACGCGCTTCGTGCGTTCATTCCGTTTGTCCCATCCTACCCGATGTTGCTCTTTTATCTAGAGCATGTACCAATCAGTCCATATTATAACTATTTTTCTGCTTCAGAAAACGTGAAGCTCGAATTTTTCTGTCCTCCTGGTTAATCGTTGCTAAGCCTTAGGGACTCCTTGACTGCTGCGAACAGTGGTTTTCTCTGGTATGTTTTGTTTCTATATCACCAGCTCTTTTCAGTCCACTACTCGCGCGACACCTTCATCTCTCTCTTCGTTTATTTTTTTGTACTCAAGCCCATCGCTTAACACCATCGTTCCGCACTGAACCCATTTCGAGGGTCTCCCCCATCCTGCACTGGTCTTGCACACGCCTGCGAAGGGAGAAAGGTCTCCTGATCTCCAAATCATGAAGGTGTAATGACGCCTGCACAACACTAACCAAGTGTAGACGGAACAGCGTATTCAAGGAAGGCATCATTGCCTCCACATCGGAAGGTGGAATGACCCAGGCACAACACTTACCAACATGCAGACGTAACAACGCACTCCCCCAAGGGCTCATAACCCCCTATCAGACAGGTGTAATCACCCAGGCGCAACACTAACCAATGCTCTTGCTACATTCTGAAGCGTCGCTGCCCGGGACGTCCGGGCCGGTTTTCTATGTGCTTACTTCTACAATGACCACCGGTGAACTATGGCGTGCCGCCGGCAGTTGTCGCGTATACGCGCATCAGCACCGGTAACGGCCGTGTTGCTTTTATTGGGTTCGGCATCGATCAAGTTGCCTGTGGGCGCCACCACGATCAATGTGCCCGGCGGGACAGCCACCACCATAAGGGCTATAACATCGCGCTAATGACAGGATATCCGCCTCTCATATAACAACGCATTTCTAAACGACGCATGCTGGTCTTTTCCATCAATTTTTTTGTGAGAAGTTAATTTTTTAACGTAAACATTCGCTACCCCTCCGATTTTTCATGACAGAGAGGAACCATGAGCTCAGTGTTTCGTAGCTGCGTTGTGCTAGCTATCAGCCTTATGTACTATTAAATTTGTTGCTTTCTGTTACATATACGAAAGGCACTTCTCAATTCAGGTAAGTACCGAGACGAAACAAAAGACAAAGACGGCACTCCAGCAGACCACTTAAGATACATTAGGGTTTTCTCCGTCTGTTCTTAGCCGCTTTGCTGATATCACATTCAGGGCACTACGCGCTTCGACTAACGAAGCGTGGCGCTCATTTCATGGCGACAAAGCGTTTTAATATAATTAGACACCGCACCTCTAACATTTCAGTCCACGAAGAGAAGTTTATTTCTGGAGTTAAGAAAGCTTGCTGTAGGTAACGACCAAGCTTTCACCTATCCACGTAGCACCTTTCGATAATGCTGCAGTCTCTTCGTCGATGCTGCATGCAGTAGCTTATATAGATAGTATTCCATCTAAGCATATTATTAGGATTACGCATGGTGTCATACTGGAGATTCATTTTAACTGAATGCGTCTTGCAGACACACCGGCTACAATTCGTAAGCTGCAACATGTGCCGTAAAGTAATTACTTAAGAAGTTAATTACTGACTTTTTTATAATGAGTAGGATATGCGTTTCGATTTCTCATGCAAGTAATGTAAGCCTCTCCGAATAATCCAGCTCAAGGATTACAATGATGCTATCTGCCACAAGTGATTTTTAAAAATTCCCTAAGGCTTAAAAATAATCATATCTCATATTTACGTGCGTGCGCGCGCGTGTGCGCGTAACTCGATACAACAGCGCTGTAAACTTCGTGATTGCCGTGCAGACAAAGCACGCAAAAAGCGGCAGTCGTGTCAAGTCAGGTAGACCAAGCCGCAAGTGCAGCATTTCCACGTCATCTTTCATGTGCACATGAAGCAAATAGTTGACCCGAAAGCCCTATGTTGCTATAGGGCTTTAACGAGTCTGCGGCAAAAGTACAACCTTGCATTTTCATGCACATGTTTTTTGCAAATACTAATTATTCACCACCTTCCTCTGCACAGTTTTTGGAAAGAAGACGAAGTGATTCCTCTGTAGAACGCTGCTTTCAGTCTCTGTAATTTTTCAAGTTTTACTTTGGTGTTGGCGGAAGACGCCGTTCGTGTGACTGCGGAAATGGAAGTGGAATCACCGGGGCCTCCATACCTCCGACGTCGACTGCAGCCGCTCCACGAAAGCGCTCCGGCCACCCGAGCGACGCCGACAGCGAGGACACGCTGATAAACTCTACGGCCAGTGACGAAAGCTCGGATGAAGGTGACTGTGCTCGTGACAAGGCGTAAAGCATAGAGAAGACTGCTGATGTCTTCTCCTGCAGCAAGTAAGGATACCATGATTACGCGAGAGCCATCGGTCCACACTATTTTGTTTGTACCGGTGGATGCTGCTGATAGTCTGAACCGGCTTAATCGTCAAGCCACGTCTGTGTCTCTTGAGGCCCTCGCCCCGGGCCATATCACAGATGTGAGGATCAATGGTCGCAAGAACATTCTCGCTATAGATGTTACGCAACGTAGTGCACTGGATGTATTGAGCAACGTCAATGTGATGGGGGACATCAATGTACGTTCTTACATACCAGACGGCAATGACTCTACGGCAGGCGTTATTTACGATGTCGACACTTCCATCAGTGAAAGTCACTTTCCGATTCTCATCAAGCCGGTCACGGAAGATCTTATCATATTGCAAGCCCTTCGCCTTGGCAATTCGCGATGTATCCAACTCGTTTTCAAAGGAGGCATCCTTCCATCACAAGTCAAAGTTGGACATTTTCGACATGTGGTGCGGCCGTTTGTGCCAAGACCACTTCAATGCCGGAACTGCTGTAACATGGGACACGTCAGCGCTGCTTGCACAAATTCTGCCGTGTGCTCGCGATGCTCAGAGTCGCACAGCACAGACGCCTGCCATGCAGAACATCGCAAGTGCGACAATTGTCACGGCCCTTACGATGCGTCTTCAAAGGATTGCCCAAACATGAAAAAGGAGATGAAAGTGTTGAAGCAAATGGTCAGAGATGGTTCCACCCAGAGGGAGGCTGCTGCCAAGGTGCGACGTCGGCGCTCTCGTCGCCGGAGACCTTCTAGGAAACCTGCTGCCGAAGCTAGGGATGCGCCTCTCTCACGGACTGTCCACCCACCACCACAAGGACCCAGCAATGCCAGCAACAAGCCCCCTCAGAACGACACAAGACTCATTGGCCCACCTGACGCGTGGCCAGCGCTGTCGTCGATAAACCTGCCAGCAGAGCCGCAGCATCGCTCGTCCAAGGTCACTTCGGAACGAGTCTGCGTCACCAATCAAGATAAGGAAGTTATAGCCATGATAAAAACCCTCATGAATACCCTTCGAGTGCTCCTAACTAGCATTCGCACTCCGGCTGCTCATAGTGCACTTCAATTATTGAATGCTCTAAACCCGGTGCTATCAAGTCTGGAGAAGCACAATGGCTCCTCCTCTGCAGCCCTTCCGCAAAGAAGTCAAAGAAGCTTAGATTTTCCAGTGGAATGCCCGAGGCCTTAAACCCCGCATTTCGGATATTCGGCCATTTGTATTTAAGAATCAGTTTGCGATTATCGTCATTTGCGAACCACGCCTTCACAATGCGGTACGATTATCTATAGCTACGAAGCTTTCAAGTGTGCTACCTACAACGACCAGATCAAAGTCATCGTTTATATCAGGTGCGAGCATACCTATATTCAGCATCCAGTACCACCTGATGATAACAACCAGTACGTGTGCCCGACAGTAAAACGCAATAACCTCACTTTCACGCTAGTAGGTGTATATATTTCACCTTCAAACCGTTTTGACACTGCGAGATTAAGCGTTCTGATATCAGCCACACCTGGGCAGTGGATTATTACCGGCGATTTCAACGCTCATCACCCACTATGGGGAAGCCATAAGATGGATCGTCGGGGAAGACGAGTTTTTCTCCTTTGCGTCAGATCATGAACTGTATTGTGTAAACGATGGCAGTCCTACGTTTTTACGGAGACTGACATATAGCAGCTGCCTCGACCTAACGTTTGTCTCACGCAGCCTAAACAAAGTACAGTGGTTTGTACACAATAAAACCCATAGAAGTGACCATATCCCCACCTATATAAAATCAAGGGCCTAGGGAAGTCGCAGATTACCGTTTCTTCACGCGTCGACTGGTCAAAGTACAGGTCACTCACCGAGCAGCGGTGTCAGGAAAATGAAGAAAGTTCTCTTGAAAACCTAGAAGACATGATCAAAGCTGCTACTCAAGACGCTGCCTATAATTTTACACCTTCATAGCAGTTTTGCGAATATGAAGCAGAATTGGAGCGGCTCCGAACAATCCGTCATCTTGCCGGACGACGGTATAGGCGCACTAAATCGATCTACGACTTGAGGGAGGAAAGACGTCTGCAGAAGAAGTTTCAGCGTCGAATCAGTGCACTCCAGTCTCTAGATGGAAGTTATTATATATGCGGATCGCTTGATCCACACAAGCCTCTATCACAAATATGGAGAATTGTCCGCAGCCTACGAACATTGCCACAGCAGCATCGCCCCTTCAAGTGCCTTGCTCTCCACCAAGGTCGTCGCGAAATCAAAGTAGCAGAAGACTTCTGCGCGAGGGTTGCCGGTAAGGGGTCCGCGTTCACACAAGTATAATCTAGGAAACGCGCCGATGTCAAGAGATTCCCGGATGGACAATTTGTTCTCTTTAGAGGAGCTTCAAGCAACCTTTACAGCATGCAAACGTTCCTCATCACCTGGACCTGGCGGTGTCACCTACATGGCCCTGTGTAACCTAGGTCAAACAGCTCGGCGTGCCCTTCTAACAGTATACAATGACTCATGGTGCAACGGATTGGTTCCCCCTTCGTGGAAGTCCAGCCACCTCGTTTATCTGCTCAAATCAGGTAAATCTCCCCTGGACCTGGCCTCCTATCGTCCCATATCGCACTTGCCAGCTGTTTCGCAAAGGTGATGGAGGACATGGTACTGGCTCGCCTAGAGTGGTACCTGGAGCATAACGAGATATACCCTGATGCTATGACCGGCTTTCGGCATGGACGGTCCTCTACACATAACGTGATTGACCTTGTCTCGTCTGTACAGCAACAAAAAAGCCTAAAGAGATTATCTGCGGCGATGTTCTTGGACGTGAAAGGCGCATACGACAATGTATCGCATGAAGCTATTACGGATGCATTTGGGGAACATTGGATTGGGGGGCCGTGTCTACCAATGGATTTACAGTTATTTGAAGGGCAGAACCTTCTTTGTACAGACAGAATACGGTGCAACAACGCACCATTGCTCTTGTCGCGGTGCGCCTCAAGGTAGAGTCCTGAACTCTTTAACCTTGCGTTCATATGCCTTGTTGATGTACTTCCGCGGTTCGTGCATCTGTCGATATACGAATACATCTGCATCTGGGCATCAGGGGTGACACGTCTACACGTACGTGCCAGGCTTCAGAGAGCGGCTACACTAACGTCTAACTACCTTCAAGGACGGGGGCTAGAGCTGTCACCTGAGAAGTGCTCGCTGGTTGCCTTCACGCGCAAGGCAATGGGCCCATACGTCATTAAAATCAATGGACAGGCTATTAGTTATGAGAAGACCCATGGATTTTTGGGAGTAATAATAGATCCCGACCTGTCCTGGTGCCCTCACATTGCCTACATGAAAAAGAAGCTCACCATGATCACCCACGGTCTATGATTTCTTGCGGTGAAATCGTGGGGTGCATCTGTACTAGTGATGCTTCAACTTTATACTGCACTTTTCTTCGGTTTCGTGCGCTACAGATTACCTGTGCTGTGCAGAACCCGAAGAACAAACGTACACTACACGTCCTCCAGTCGATTCAAGCTCAAGCACTGAGAATATGCCTTGGCCTTCCGAGATGTGCATCTTCAGCAGCGACGGTCGTCATCGCGCGTGATCACCCAATCAGAACATATATTCGCGTCGATGCCTTAAAGCCCGACCCACAGGGAGTGATTTCTTGCGAAAAATTGGTGAACGGCAGCGCGCGGCAGCCGCCCGGCGGCCGCAGGCTCTTCGCCGTCGATCATGGCGGGCTAGGGGCTATATTCTGGACATTCTGCCATTTTCTTCGAGGCGTGACAAGAGTGTATATACTAGATTCCAGTACACTCTAGCGTGACGTAGCCGCGACGCTTACAAAATGGCGCTCATGGCTCCGATTCGCTTTCGTAACGTGACGCAAATTTGACGTTTTGTCTAACAAACGGAAATGAAGGCACTGAACTCACGCTCCTGATAAAGAAAAACTGTTTTCCTCCGGAGTAAAAATAAAGCAGCTGGCTCGAAGCGTACGATTATTCCGTCCCGTTTCTGTCGTCTGCTGTGGACAAGCCATCGTCTGCTTCTTTAGGTATGATCCGTGTCCCACGGGAAACTGAATGAGTCATCGTATATTGCTGCCCACGCGCTTGTTTTCTACCTTGAGACAACATACGCTACCTACCAGGGATGATGAGCGCACGCTCTATGCCGCGTTATCGTTATCTCTTGAAACGCAAGTGACGCAGCCCGACTCGTCTGGCAGAGAAGCGGCCGAATATCATCGATATAAAGCCTCAGATATGAAATGTACCGCCATCTACTCTCCCCTCCCCCTTTCGACATGGCTTTGAGGCAGAAAAAATATATAAAAAAGTGAAAGAGCGCGCTATGATCGTCTAATCAGAGACACATGAGAGAGAGAAGCGGCGTGGTTCAAAGGATGGCGGTACTTTTCCGAAGGTATATGGGCTTTACATCGATATAAAGTCCCTATATAAGAAAAGTACCGCCATCCTTTGATAAACGCCGCTTCTCTCTCTCCTGTATCTCCGATTGGACGATGATAGCGCGCGCTTTTCACTTCTTTATATTTTCTTTTTTTCCGCCTCAGAGCTATGTTGAAAGTCCTCTGCGCAGCCGCAGTCGCCGGCGGCGGCGGCGACGCGCGCCCGGCCTGAAAGCTTCAACGTGGACTTTCTAGGTGCGCCACCGTCGACTTGGCTTTCGCAAGCAAAAAGTAACGAAAAAAGCAAGCGCTTTAGGAGAGGAGGCAGCGGAGGAAAGAGTAGATGGTGGTACTTTTCTTATATAGGGACTTTAACATCGATAGCGTTGCGCGCGCCACAGGTATCCGCTTGCGCGACGCAAGCGCTGGCACTGCCATCTCTTGTTCACTCCGCTGCTTACTCGCACCGCGTGCGGAAACTTGAAGGCGCCGCCTTGCGTGCATTTTGTTTTTTAAATTAAAAAGCCGCCGTTGTCATAGCCTCTGATGATGCGAAAAGTCATTAATCTTGATTACAATACAAACGCAGCAATGAAAAATGCAAAAAGTCGCAGAATGTTTGTAATTGTCTACCAATATTATTTCAAATAAACTTGTTTTTTTAATAAAAATGATGGCCCAAAACACGAATGTCAACACCACCCGAGAGCGATGCAAATTCTATGAGCACGCGTTGTGAACAAAAGATTTTCATGACCCCAAATGACAGGGAAAATGCGGCGATACGCATGCCTCTCGACCGCCATTGCATATGGCCGCTCATTACCATAATTCGCGCGGCTCGGCGCACCACAAATTATGGCGGAAAATCTCTGCAATGGCGGCCCAGCGCAACGTCACGCAACGTCAAATTGACGTTTGCGGCTTCCTTGGACCACCACCACATTTCCTCAAAATTGCAGATGCACTGCACGGGCTTTTGCAAGCTACCCTCCACTCACCTTTTTAAAGCGCTAAAGTCGTAATATAGCTGCCAAGGACATGAAAAAAGTATTAGTCGATAAAATCTGCAGCTTCACGTCACGTTTCGTCATTTTGATGAAAACGCAAAATTGCGTTTTGCAAAACTTCTGTTGCCCGGCACAAATTTCAAAGCACGTGACCTCTCGACAGCCAATCAGAGAGTCAACATGGCGGATAATGGCGGACGTGCCACCGCCATACGTGTCAAGAATAGAGCCTCAGATATGGGGTGTGTTCCAATTCTGGCCAGCTTCGGAGGCAGTCTACGCTGACAGCTAAGGAGTCAGCCGAGACAGCTTCGAGTCCAAGTAATGGAACACGTTTCGATCCGTCTAGAAGACGCTCCTGCGACGTGACGCCACCTCGCGGCGACACATTATTTAGAAAAGCAAACATTATTTCTGTAGTTTAAGTATTTTCGCCTGCGAACCTATGTAAAACACGAGTGACTTACATTAAGGGTATATAAAAGCGTGTCTACGTTTTCGTGTGCGCAGACGACCTTCCGGTCGAGTTTTCAAGCGTCCTGCTCAGTCGCCATCTTGTTTAGACAGGAAAGTAGCCTGCATCGTTCTTGACTTCGATGCTGTCTTCGCGGGGCTGTCTACTTTGACGTCTTCGTGAGAAATGAAATGAGACTTAATACGGCCGCTCTCCGCTTAGCCGTGTATACTTTGCCGTCTAAGGCTAGTATTGGATCCAACACAGCCATGTTCGCAGGCGGTCAACCGCTCGCCGAAAGCAGCGAATGAAGGCTGTCAGCGCGGACCAATCAGGGCGTGGTCGCGTCCGACTTCCTGCCGCCGCATTTGACTCGGCTAGCCAGCCAAAGAGCCTAGAGCGAACATGGCGACAAAAGCTGCGCGCATCGCGTACAATGATCCACTGATCACAGCCGTCCAGGCGCGACCAATATGGTTCAGTTGCAGAATAATGGTTCAATTGCAGATAGAAAACTATTTTTCACTGCATTTTACTAAGGATGGAATCACGCTGTTTCTAGCAACACTGAAATCACGGTGGCGGCGGCCGCCGGTTTTTCGCCGCATGTGGATGCAGCACGGCGGCGGCACGCTGGCGTTCCGACGCGCTGGTGCGGGCCGCACGAAGTTCGCCGTGAAAGTTCGCTCCATGTGGGCCGGGCTTTAGAATGCACGTCAGGCATTTCGCCCGGATTCCATCACACCACCTCACCTCGCTTCCTACTTCTAGGCCACATTCTGCGTTCAGCGATATTATTGCTTCGCATCGTGCAGTGCTTCCATTGAACTTCACGCCTGCAGCAAGACCACCATTACGGTTTTGGTGCCTACGCGTACATCCTCTTGAATCCCCCATAACCATTCCTGGAATCCAAAAGAAAACACAGTCGTCATATTTCGCCCTACAACAAGCCACACTACCGTTCCTGCATGAGAAACACAGCGGACGACTTCACATTCACACGGATGGTTCAGTTTCTTCTGCAAGCTCAGCAGAAGCAGTGGTTGTTCCCGCGAAGTCTGTCACTATAAAATTCAAGACATCGCATTTTACATCATCGACGGCTGCAGAACTCGCCGCCCTCCGTGCTGCTCTAGAGTTCTTAATTGAAGAACCGTCTCAGGCATGGTCAATCTTCTATGACTCCAAGGCCGCTCTCCAGTGCATTATGGAGCCATTTCGTCATGGACCGAATGAAACAATTAATCACTGACGTAGGACCTCATCATCACGCAATAGAGAACCGGGCCATTGCGGTATCTACGGAAACGACCGTGCAGATAAGGCCGCCCGATCTGCTCATGATGGTCTCCTCTGTGCTGTTATACCCCTATCCAGAACAGACGCAGCTACATGGCTTAGTTCGCTCGCATGTGAACTTACACTTGCACAGTGGAACTCGACGGAATTTACCAACGCTCGTCTCCATAACTTGGATCAAAATCCACAGTTCCGTCTTCCGTCAGGAATATCTAGAGCTAAGGAGACGCTTCTGTGCCTCTTGTGGCTTGGCGCGGCCTTCACGAATGCGTACTCATTTCGGATCGGAATGGCCAACAGCCCTACATGCGATAAGTGTAGCTGCGAGGGAACAATCGCCCACCTTCTCTGTGAGTGTCCCGCTTCAGTGCGCCTAGGAAGGAACTTCCAAGAGTGTTACATGGACTTTATAAACGCCCTTTGTCAGAGGAAAGGGTCCTGGGACACTGGCCGAGACCGTCCTCGGCACAGAAGGCTTTGAAAGCGTTGTTGCGCTTCTTGCGGAGAACTGGTCTGAGAGACAGATTTTAAGTAGCGCCGCATTCTCCTTTTTTTTTGTGCTCTTCTTTCCCTTTTTTCTAACATCTCCTTTCTGTTATCTTTTATTCCCCTTGCTCCCTTTCCCCAGCACAGGGTAGCCAGTTGGTCTGAGAATTGGCTAACCTCCCTGTCTTTCCGTCTATTCCTCCTTCCTTCCTTCCTTGGCCATTCTTATCGGTGCAGCTATTTTCAAACGTATGCATACCAACGTCGTCCCGGAAATAACGCTTCGTGAATCGAAAAGTCTTCTTTTGAATCCATGATACTGATCACCTCAAAAGAAAAAAAAAAAGGGGGGGGGGGGGTGAGGGGGGGGGGGGGACGAAGGTTCTGGTGCCTACCCGCTGCCCTTCGAAGAACTGATTTGCCTTTCTTATTCGTTTCGGTTTCAACACGAGTCTAAGAAGGGGAGCTACGTGTTATTTTCTTCGCTGGGCTGCAGTGCGCTGTTTCTTGGTGGAATCTGTTCTGCCGTGGATAAAGCTTCAATTCATTTGGTAGCGACTCTTTGATGTTGAGAGAAATCGTGGACAAATTGAACTTGAACAAGGTACGTCTAACAAGGCGTTATTTAGTTTCCGCTTTCGCCCCATCGCATGATGGCATGACTTCGGCTTTTACGCGTAGTTTTGGGCTAACACCTTCTTTGGCGCCGGGATACGTCGCAGTTAGAAACCGAACGATCTAGTTGTTAAACGCCTTGTACAAGCCGCAAGTCCCATAATAGCCAACACACAAAAATGAAATATAGCTGAGCTCAAGACGTTGCGGTAGATTGACGCTCCAAATTTCATTTAATTCTCGCAGGAATTCCAAGCAAAGTATTTTCTTCCAACATCTCAATTTTAGAAATTTCAGCTGACACAGATGGGTACCAACTAAAAAGCAAGATATTATAAATAAACACCGATATCACGGCCTCCAGAAGAATTTTAACCAGACATGTCCTGAACGTGACTGCCAGTGCTCCCCACGCTGCACGCTACTGCAGCGAACGCAGGCAGCGCCCGTTTTCGGTGAATTCCACAGTGCCCCGTCTCTCGCGAAATATAGACGTAGTTGAAATATATCTGCGTGAAAAATAAAAATCCCACCAATGAACAAGCAAAACTCTACTCTAAAGGCAACGTACCAGCGCTAGGACTCAATGGTTGCACAGCTCTGATGCATATCCCGCGAATTTTCGCACTCTTTTGAAAGTAATAGCAAGACGTCTCTCGCCCGCCGATGCTGTTTCCACAATCGTAAGCGCAGCACTTCCTTAGCATTTTGCGCTGCATTCGTTGTTTTTGTGTACCACGGCACAAAGGTAGGACGAGTAGACGAAGCGCGCAGAGGCAGTGCTCGGGAGAAAACTTCACGAGAGACCGCGCTGCTATACAGCGACTGAGTCGCCCAAGCGGTTCGTGCCCGTTAATGACGATAAACAGCCGCGGGTTGAATTTAATAACGATCCGTTCCATTTTCTATTCTTCTCTCATTATCAACCGTGGTGCCGAGTGTGGCCGATCCCGGCGATAACGTCGGCTTGACGACGTCCCAGCCAGTTTTTTCTTTATATATAGCGAATCGTCTTGCGTGACAGACGACCGGACGGACGGCTTTCCTCGTTGGACGGGCATAGAAATGCATACGCATTTAAAAATTGAAGACAAAGAGACTAAACATGCAGCAGCATATTGCGCAAAGCCTAATATGTAGATTTAAGGAATGGCATGCAGCTTCTTAAATGTAACGTGGCCATGTTAATCAATATCAAACGGTCGATTAATCAATATCAAATGTGCAGAACGACCCTGCTACTTTCATCATTCTGCAAGTGTCAACTAGTGGACAAGTCCATTTCGGCTGCTCCTGAAGTGCTGACTGGCTGGGTTGGGGTACCAGCGAGAAAGAAACAGGTACCCACATGCAAGCAGTTTCCTTCTCGTTGGTTTAGCTCCAGCCAATCAGCGATGGCCGAAATGGACCGTCCACCAGGTGGGCGCTTACAAAATAATCCCCTGGTCTGTTTCTTTCTTCTTTTTTTTTGTTACTATACGTATTTTTAAAAAATTGCCCGCTGCAGATAGCATAATTCGAAAGGAGCTTTGGCTATTCCAGTGCATTGAAAGGAAGCAGCGCTAGTCCTTGAATTTATTTACTCAAACAGTCCTGAACATCACTTGCATGAGAAATTGAAATGCATAATCAACTCATTAGCCAAAATCACTAATTAACTTATGAAATAATTATTTCAGGACACATATTGCAATTTACGAATTCTATTCGCAAGGCGTATTATACCACTCTGAGTGAATTTTTAGGATGACACCCGCTTCGAGATATTCATCCCAAAAGTGTGCGACGACATACACGGGCGTTCCAGTTATTTATGTGCTTCAATGCATAGAACAGCATTTTGTTAAGAAAGTATAGGTGGAGGAAAAGAACACATTACCGCAAATTTGATGGCGCATATATCTCGAAAACCGTGCCCTCAGAATTCGTTCCAATTATAGATAGCCTCGCGAATTCACCGGCTACAAATCGTAAATTGCAATATGTGTGGTAAAGTAATTAGGTAAAAAATTTTAATTACTAATTCGTGTTAATTTGTCGATTATACAACTCGATTTCTCGTGAAAGTATTGTCCGCCGCTTCGAGTACTCCAGCTCAAGGACTACAATTACGATATCTGCAGCAGGAGATCTTTTTTTTATTTAATTGTAAAAGAATTATGTGGATCAACTTTATTACTGTTACATGCAGATCCAACACACATCTTGGAATCTATGCGAAGTGAATCTTTCAAAAAGCGCTTAATCAAATGCTATAAATTTGCCCATTTCATTCCTGCGTTTTTTGGCGTAAAGAAAGCTGGGGCTCGCGCACTCGTGCTACGCAATGCGGCACACGCGGCGATCATCTCAAAGTTGGCGTTGGCGCGATAGGAGAATACGTGCGATTGCTGCCTAATGTTTAGAACACATCGGGCTGCTGCGCTGGGGACCGATGTTCAATCACAGGATGAGGCACAGAATTCAGTCTTTATATAAGTATGAGCTGGTCGGCAAGACAGCAGAACCCAGCAGCCCCGTTAAGGAAAACCCGGGATGGTTCGCGAAGAAAGCTTCGCTTTAAAATCCACCCAATATGGCGCTAAAGCAGTTGGGTAATTTGAATTCCCTTTACTAGATCCCGGCAGAATATGGAAAATTGGTTCCACGTATCCGACGTATATGCGCTATAATAAATGTTTGGTATGTACAGTCAACCAAAAACGTTTACGGAACACGGGATCTCAGAAAACGTCCAATTTCCGAGCAGCCTCACAACGCAACCTAGTATATTCGCGTTTACAGCTTCTACCAGTATATATGAACACATTCTGATGTTCGGTTTTACTGACTACTATTTCAGGCTGCTCGGAAATGCGACGTTTTCTGTGATCGCGTGGTCCATAAACTTTTTTTTTTTGGTTGACTGTACATATACTTGGCGTCAACACACAACGCAGTTGCAACTGAGAAAGTTCCCGAGAAGAGGCAGAAGGAAGACAGTGTTGGGGAAACTGCAGCATGGATCCACGCAGGAAGCTTCTATCTTGTGTCTATTGTCGCACGATCTGCGTCTGTACTTAGCGATCAGTCATTCGTCACAGCGTTGCATTATTGCATCCTTGGGGCAGCAAACGGCTCTTCCATTTTCTGTGAAGGTTCGCGACGCTGCAACCTACAAACATCGCAAATAACGTAACTTGGGCTAGGCTTCCTGAGCATTACCGTATATAATGCAGAAGGAATTCACTTCGAACGTACAATACTTATGCCATAAACGCCCTCACCCTGGGCGCAAGCAAACAGAGAGCAGTACCACAATGAATAAAGTTTCGTCAGTGGCGTGCTAGCAGGCAAAAAAAAAACGAAAAAAGAAAAAAACGAACGGACGGACGAAACAGACGAAACCGGATCCACAAATGCCTGATATGGCAGCAGCCCGTACACAAGCTCTCCTAACCAGCAGGGCTAAGCCGAGAGAAATCGACTTCCACCGACCTCAATTCAGCCACCTTCCGCATGCACACACTCTTTTTCAGAGCGTCGACAGAATGGAGCCGCGGCCTCGCTTCCCGTCGAAGAATGGGTTCCAGCGAGGGAGCAGGATTACTTCCACCCAGTGCTCACACATGTCGCCGGAAAATTTTGCCGATCAATGCGTCCACATCTTTTGGATTTGAGCAGCCAGGCATGCTCCTTGCAAAGCCTCCCCGGCAAGACACGTGAACACCGCCGAAAACGGCGGTGTGTGCTCGCTGCTTCACTGTATTTAGCGACTGACGCCAAATGATCCGGCCTCGCTGGAGCTTTGCAAGAATTCGGTCGATGCAACCGGTCCATGTGTTTGCATTGCCTGCTTTCGCCCCTTCGACATCCGTCCTTATACCTGCGCTCCCACCACAAGCCCTATTTCTACAGTATACACAGCCTGTTACCGCGTTTTCGTTTGAACCGCATTGAGTTCGGATGTGTTTCTGACCGCGCGTAGGGGAGTGGCGTAGTTGCGCGCTTCCTAAGCAGATTTCTGCTTCTCCGTAGAGCAGGCGTGAATTTCGATGCGAACTACATGAAGTTTCGACAAAATGCCGCCTTCAGGTCTTTATTTCGATGAGCCAACATCTTGCAAGAAAATCCTACCAATCCGCTTCACGTTGATTCGCTTGCTCCGTCTTTCTCTCATTTCTTCTTTCTTAATGTGTTTTTTTTTTTTTTTTCACGGGCTCAAATGAAAAGATTTTATGCGTGTCATCTTTTCTTTTAAAAGTGATTCTTGTTGGGCTAGTTGGTTTCGATCTTGGGGGATGGTTTTTAGCGCCACAAGTGAAAGCAAAAGAGAGAAGAGACGAAAGATGATGCGCTTCATGTTTCGTGTCGTCTCTCTTTTTCTTTCAATGGTGGCGTTAAAAACCGTGCCTCAACTTCTTTTTACTTCTCTCTCTCTTTCTGACGCACAACGGAACGCGAAATGTTGCGTCGCGTGAGTTTGTGTCTTCTCTCGAACGCTACATGGCTACATCTGCTCTTCTCGTAAGATGATGCGATAAGCCGGCTTGAAATAAAGCCAATAAAGCGTGGAGCGCCAGCCACGTCCTTCGTCTTGTTTGCTATCATAAAAAAACGCCATTCCCCTGCGCGCTCTGAGCAAGACTCCGATCGAGTTGTCTCGCCGCAAACGCTGCAGACGAAATCGGTTTTAAAAATTCATTGAGCATCTACTTTTGCGACTGGCATTATGCGCCCGCATTTGAGACATCACTGCTTTATTCATAGTAAAAAAAAAAAAAAAACTTGCGCGCGCGTGTGTTTGTATGTGTGTGTGTGTGTGTGTGCGTGCGTGCGTGCGTGCGTGCGTGCGTGCGTGCGTGCGTGCGTGCGTGGCAACGTGCGGCGCTTTCGGCGGCTCGCCGCACGTACATGTATGTACGTGGTCTCAGCGAAAGCACTTGACTACGCAACCATTACCGCTTCTGCCCTGCTACTGTGCGATCAGCTGTCAGCTTGATTTATGTTGCAAAATGTGGAGCAATAGAGGGAAGGCGTGTGCAGTAGTTGTCTGGAGAAATTGTGACTGGCATGTTAAAGTGTAGAATGAAAAGGTGTGACCAAGTTCACGGACTGCTACATAAGGACTGCCTTTGTTTCCGGCCCTTCGCGATGCCCGGCTATCCTCGAGGATAAGATAAATTGCTCATCCGCCAGCGTTGTATTGCTGAACCTCCAAAGAAAGGGCTTCAACCCCAGAACATCATCAAGAGTAGTATTGATCGTTAGGGTAAGGCGGGGCAAAATGCTACAGAAATTTGCAAATAGTGAATATTTTTAAAATTTCATTCAGTACCATAAAACAAAACAGGAACATTCTCTTGGAGACAAGGTATGGGGTACATAAAATGGCTATGCTCCCGATGTTCAAAAGTTCTGAAAAAAAAAAGTCGCAGTTTCGCCCGAAAGGAGAAGCATCATTGCGATAGCAAATTAGTAGAGAGCTATACGGATAGTAGTTTTATCGGCTGCATAAACTTGGACACATTCGCCTACTCACTGAATTAACAAGCATGGTGTCAGCGCGCACAAGTAAACATGAATAGATCGCACTCGATGACCGCAGAAAACTGCTGTCAAAACGCTGGCGTTAGCAAGCGCGGCAGCAGCAGCCAGCGAAGGTTCGTGCAGTCTATCGCTTTAACGGAAACTGAGCGCCGAAAGCACAGCGCATACATAGGTAGGAGCCGTGTGCAGATCGCTTTCAAGATACGGTGCGCGCGACCGCCCACAGCCGCGCAAAGTACAAGCACACAGTTGCTGGCAGAGTAGAAGCCACACCCCCTCCCTCCCGCACTGCCTTCCCGCTTTCCTCCTTTCGCGTGGGAGAGTGAGTCGCCAGTTCCCCTTGTGCCCGGTCGCAAGATACGCAGTTGGTGCCGCAGCTAAACGTCGACTCCCCTCCCTTCCTCCCATCCCCCCACGGCCTTTCGCACGACGGAAGACGCCGCGTTTGCTCTACGCCGTGCGTTCGCTCTCTGTGAAAGCGCGCGTCGCTCGCGCGCTTTCACTCGCACATACAGCATACGGCGCGCGGCGACGATTTTATCGCCTTTGGACTTTATACGGAACCTCACGGCGACGACGACGGCAGAAATTTGCTTGGAGTGTCCATATAATTGCTGTCGCAATAAAAGAAATAAGAAATGTCAGAAATGTCTCATTTTGCCCGGACCTGCGGGGCAAACTGAGATGCTGCGTGGGGCAAAACGAGGCCGTCTCAAAAAAAAATGTCACAGTTTCGCCCTAAGGGCGAAGCAATGAATGCGATAGCAACACAGCAATGTGACACGAGTAAGGTGAGCGGCTTTGGTAGCAATATGAATTGTAGTAAACATGAGCTGATTAAGTAAGCACGTGGGCTGCGGCGTAAGTAGACCGACATGAAGAGAGACTGGATGACCACGAGAAGGCGCGTGTGAAACGGTGGTGTTGATGAGAAGCGCTTCCCGTGGGCAGCGCGTGCGAAGGGACACACCTGTAGCGCTGCACTGCCGATCTGGGCAGCATTGCATGTGTAGCGTGCGTTGGAAAATGTGGCCCGACTATTACTAACTGATTGAACAAGCGTGGTGTGAGCGCGCACAAGCAAACATAAATAGATCACACTGGATGACCGCAGACAACGACTGTCAAAACGCTGGCAGCAAGCGCGTATACGTCGCAGCGGGCGAAGGTACGTGCGGTCTATCGCTTCAACGGAAACTGAGCGGCGAATGCACAGCGCATGGAAAAGGTCAGAGCCGTGTGGAGATAAGAGACAGTGCGGCCGGCGGGCGACGAGCGCGGTTGTTGGCAGAGTAGAAGTGCGCTTCCCCCCCCCCCCCCCCCCGCTCCGTCCGGCGCTGCCGTCCCGCTTCCTTGCTTGCGCGGGGAGATTCAGTGGGAAGTTCCCCTTGCGCCCGGTTGCAAGATAGGCCTTTGGTGCCGGAGCGCAGCGTCGCCCCGCCTCCCTCCCTCCCTCCCACCCTCCCTCCCATACCCCCACGCGCGACGGTCGCGTTTGCTTTCCGCCGTGCGTTCGCTCTCCGTGATAGCGCGCGTCCCCCGCACGCTACCGCTCGGGCATACGGCGCGCGGCGATGATGTTATCTATACGGAACCTCACGGCGACGACGACGGCGACGCTGACGGCAGAAATCCAGTTTAAGTGTCCATATAATTGCTATCGCAATAAAACATTTACGTAGTTCAGTTCTTGCAGCAGAAGCACTTGAAATCAACTCCGTGAACAGCCACGCAGTCTTCATGAACCCACTCTTTACAGGCTCTGAATCCGAGCAGATCCTGGCGCTTGCAGATCAAGCACCGCCAGTCTTTGTGCTATTGCACTTTTTTGGACGTTTGCGCTTTACTGGCTCATTCAACGAATGTAAGCTAGATCTGTCCTCACGAGTCTTCTTCGCCTTTTCATCTCATCTAGATGCAGAGCTGCGCAGGCGTTTTAGAGCTTTCATCATGCTCAACTTGGCTTTGTGAAGCGATGAAGTTAGAACTGTGCTAGCTTCGGTCTTTCCTAATTTCGGAACTAGAGAAATCTCATGGAAAGTAATGCCTCTCAGAATAATTTTCTTGTTGTTCAGGGTGTTACTCGACGAGGCTATGTCAGCGTTAGTGTCCATCATTTTCCACATTCTCTCCTGTTACGCTGGTGGACGCTGGCACGTCAAACTTGGAGTCATCTAGAACAGCGCGGGAAAATGACCACACACCACACTTTCAAAATCCAGATGATATTCTCTTGTACGTCCGCACCATCCTAAACAAGAAAATATATTATATAATCTGCGTAAATAAATGATTCGATTAGTAAGAAATTATTTATGCGGATTCAACGCCTTTTTGTCGCGTTTTGACCCTTTGAAATGCCCGAATTAAACCGTGCATTCTTTCCGACACGAACTCTTCGAACAATCGCGAACTTTTTATCAAGAGTAATGGACAACTACCCCCCCCCCCCCTATTTATGGAAAGAACCACAAAAAATAACTTCTTTGTCTTAGGTATACGTAAAATTCCGAGCAAGCGCCCCCCCCCTCCCCCTCAAGCAAGTCGAAATTACTGGCAAAGTTAGGGGGGGGGGGGGGGGGGGCGCTATCCCGGAACGGCACCAAAATTCAAGATGGCAACGACAAATGTTTCCCGCCAAAAAAAAAAGAGGCACAGTGGGAATAGCATTAAAATTTTATTGGACATGAACTTTATTATGCTAAAGATTTGTTAGTGGTGTTTATCACTCTCAAAACCACCAAACGAACTACAGAAAGAGCGCATCGACGCCGCACCGGCGACACGAACATTGGTTATGCAGCTTGTATATATATTCCAAGCAAAATTATGTCCGCTAGAGTAAAGGGACGCGTAATGTTCACTTTATTAAAAACCATGTCCACAGTGAAACGTTTAGCACTAATGAGAGTTCCGATACAAGTCAAGCTCAGCTGCAGTGCATGGGTATATACCGACGGCGGACAGCGAACCGCGGCTCGGCCATGCTCGCATCGCAGCTGCATGGTGCCGCAAATATCAGCATGTTTTCTTCGTGTGAAATTATTGCGAGGAGAGGGTAAAGCGGCAACGACGGTAACAAAACATTGCTGCTTGGGAGCGTAGGCGGTTCGTTCTGAAGCGCCGTCTGCTACAGATTCGAAGTGAACTGGAAAAAGGCCTAGCAACGATATCGGTAGCGAGTGATTAGCAGCGGTGAAGCTGCCGGCGACGCCAGAGCGTAGCCGCGACCACTCCTCTGTCGCCGAGTGGTCACGTCGTTGTGCCGCAGGGAAATCTTCTGTGCCGTGTGAGAGGCAGATCTCGCCGTCGGCCGGCGGTCCGTGAACTACAGACCGCCAGCCGCAGTTCGCCGGGTGGCGGCGCTTGCTCGGAATTTTACGGTAGATGGCAACAGTCAAACTGTCACGTTTTGTCCCGTGTCTCATTTTGCCCCGCCTTACCCTACACAGTGGCAAATGTAGTAGCGCCGCTTGCTGGCATAGTAAGTTTCTCGCGCGTTATCTATCCACATCCTCAACTCGCACGCAACCTTGCGCCCACTCTATCGCCAACGTATCAAGAATAAGTGAATGCGCGCACTCTTGAATTAATGTGCTGAAGCAAAGGCGACGGCGACTACAGAGACAGCACACGAATGTTCGAAGCTGAACGTTTCATGACGGTCCACAGAGTAAGCGATAGAGAGCCGCGATAATACGTCTTTGCTACAAGCTATTGCAATGTACAGAACATCTACGTTCCAAATTTTGTGCTCAGCAAAAACAAATCTATCGCAACTGAGCACACCCGCGAGTGATTAGGCAGAAAAAAAGTCGCAGTTTTGCCCGAAAGGCGAAGCATTCGATTGCGATAGCAAATTAGTGGACGGCTATACGAAGTAAAGATAGTAGCTTTATCGACCGTATAACAGTGTAAGCATAGGCATACTAACTAAATTGACAAGCATGGTGTCACGCGTGCACAAGCAAACATGAACAGATTTCACTCGATGACCGCGGAAACTCGCTGCCACAACGCTGGAGTCAGGAAACATGGCAGCAGCCGTGCTGCCGCGTTTGACCTTCGTGCTGCGCTCACATCAACGCGAACTAAGCCGCGAAAACAGCGCAGGGCGAACTCTGTCCCCGTCGCAAATTGTTTTCAAGATAAAGCGGCCGCCCGGGCCGCCCAGAGTAGAACGCGCCTCCCCCTTCCTACTCTCCCTACGGAGCCTCCCGGCCCGGCGAGCGCGGCCGCTCCGGAGTAGAACGCCCCCCCCCCCCCCCCCCCCCCTCCGTACCCTCCCAACGGAGCCTTGCTCTCAACGGATGACGGCACGCTTCCTCCCCGCTTCCTTCCCTTGCGTGCGCAAGATTGAGCCGCGAGCGCCGTTTCACCCTCGCATGCTTTCACTCGCACATACAGCATACGGTGCGTGGCAACGATTTTATCGCCCTTGGACTTTACACGGAACCTCACGGCGACGGAAGAAATGCGCTTGGAGTGTCCATATAATTTCTATCGCACTAATAAACAATTCCATAGTGGCCGCACCCAGGAACGTTACTGACTCAGAAACATGACACGCCACTGGTTCAAATTATTGAGAAGTCAGATACACCGACGCGGCAAAGTAGAACAGAGCTGCCCACGCTGTCAGCGTTAACAACGGCCAGGGAGAAGAGGTAGCAGGGAAATTTCCAAACAAGCCCTGAGCATCCTCAAGAAACTAGACAATTTTCACGAAATATACATTGTTCGCGAACATCTAGCGGCTCACGCCGCTGCCCGAGATTGCATTCTCCGGGCTATCCCGCCGGGTTCACGAGCCCCTGCATACCCACACGATGGCGTCCCGAAAATATACACCGACATTCTGAGCCACTACAGACTGGGTAGGAGGACCTACTGACCCCCGTATTCAAAGCTGACCAGAGAAGACATGGTGATGTTCCGGAAGCTACAGACTGGCACATTCCTGCGCGGCACCCTGCTGCACGCCATGTAATTCTAGCTACGAGCTACAATTACAAATGCGTCTTCTGCTCTGCGCCCAATACCCTCTATCACATGGTATACGATGTGGGCATAATCCATCGACACTACCCATCACCAGACCAACCGTCTAGCAGGGGGAGGCCCAGCTGACAAGCCCGAGCTCCGAAGACCATGCAGAATCGTCTGGCGAGCAGGGCCAAACTATCGGCTCATGCCCACGCCGTCCTGGACTAGGGACGCCGCCCACCTCGGACGATTCCACCGTCGGCTCATTTCTACAAATGAAATGTATTCCTCCTCCTCCTTTGCCATGTCTAACTTCATGATCACCCAAGTTAATCAAGTTTTGATAGTTATTCGCCGAAGTCATTTAGTTGAACGTCATTGTCATTTTAACATACAGCACATGAAATAGCCACATGTACGTACAGTTACATAACACGTAGTCACTCATAACATCTCAATCCGTGTTTCGCTCGCTTATGCTCGTCCACTACCTATGTATAATCTCGGGAGAAACAGTATCTTAAGTGGAAATAAACTGTGTGCTGTTCGAAGAAAATTCTTCTATCTACTGGAGCAACAACAGGTCAATACGCAAGCGGTGTAGTTTTAGTAGAAGTATCTGATGGTTAACCTTATCGAATGTTTTTTTTTTTTCAAATCAAGTCTAGGAAGATGTAATCAGACTCCACACCTGTGTCAAGGGCCACGTGCAAATCATTAGTAAATATGACAAGTTGCGTTTCGCGTGAACAGAATTTACGAAAGTCATGTTGGGAACTGTGGAAGAAGTTATATATGAGCCCAAGAAGTTAGCACGATGGGTGTAAATAATATACCCCATTAGTTTACAAGGAACAGACGTAATGGAAATAAGCCGATAGTTAGAGGAGTTATGCCTGTCACCACACTTATGAAGTGGAATTACATTGGCTGTTTTCCAGTCTTAATTGGCAGATAGCTATCCTAAAGCGATTTAGTAAAATGCAACCTAATATGATAGAACTATATTCTTTGGTATTCTGAAGGAATTTAGAATGGTGTCAATTCCATACGAAGACGACCGTTTAAATTTTTTAATGATAGCCGCTATACCGGTAGTTTCAAAAGTAATGGGATCCATAGGAAACAGCTAAAATCATGCGTGTATGGATAATTAAAAATGTTAGAGTCAGAGAAAGAGTGAGCAAACGTTTTGTTAAGTCATCATCATCATCATCAGCCTATTCATGTCCACTGCAGGACGAAGGCCTCTCCCTGTGATCACTTACCCCTGTCTGGCGCTAGATGATTCCAGCTAGCGCCTGTAAATTTCCTAACTTCATCACGCCACCTAGTTTTCTGCCGTCCTCGACTGCGCTTCCCTTCTCTTGGTATCCATTCTGTGACTCTAATGGTCCACCGGTTATCCATCCTACGCATTACATGAGCTGCCCAGCTCCACTTTTTCCGCTTAATGTCAACTAGAATATCGGCTATCCCCATTTGGTCTCTGATCCACACCAGCTCTCTTCCTGTCACTTAACGTCAGGCCTAACATTTTCCGTTCCATCGCTCTTTGTGCGGTCCTTAACTTGTTCTCGAGCTTCTTTGTTAACCTCCAAGTTTCTACCCCATATGTTAGCACCGGTAGAATAATGAGGCACAAATATGCTTTGGAACTGGATCACGAGACTCATCGAGGAAGCATATTACTATTTCATTTTTCTATTTTACTGCACTCCCAAACTGTTCTTAACAAAGTTGGAAGTGGAATGCAAAAAAAAAAAAAACTGTCAGCCGTTCCACTGGGGTGCAGATGGAAGACCAGCGAAGCTGTACTATGGTGGGAATTATGTATTTCCAATTATGACTATTAAGATGTGATGGTGTATTTGGTTATTTGAACTAGTAAAGAATGAGAAATATATATGATCCGATGTTTTTCATTTATTTAGTGGCCACAGGGAATATGGCCTTATGGTCGCTACGCAACACCGCCATAGCCTGTACGCCAAAGGTTGGCACGTTATTCATAAACACGTCACCAACGCCGCGCGCGTTCGGTGCGAACGCGGGCAAAACGCCGCCGCCATTAACAACAGTTCTGCGCATTGCGAAGCATCAAGCATCAATTGCGATAACAAATTAGTAGCGAGCTATACGGAGTAAGGATAGTAGTTTTATCGGCTGTATAAATTTGGACACATTCGCTTACTAACTGAATTAACAACGATGGTGTCAGCGCGCACACGCAAACATAAATAGATCACACTCGATGACCACACACAACCGATGTCAAAACGCTTTCGTGAGCAAGCGCGCCAGCAGCAGCGAGCGAAGGTTCATGCAGCCTATCGCTTCAACGGAAACTGAACGGCGAAAACACAGCGCATACAAAGGTGGGAGCCGTGTTGCAGAACGCTTTCAAGATACGGTGCGCGCGACCGCGCGTCGCCGCGCAAAGTACAAGTACGCAGTTAAATGCTCGCAGATCAAAAGCCCCACTCACTCCCTCCCGCGCTGCCTTTCCGCTTTCCTCCTTTCGCGTGGGTGATTGAGTCGCCAGTTCCCCTTGCGCCCGGTCGCAATATACGCATTTGGTGCCGCAGCTAAACGTCGCCTCCCCTCGCTCCCTCCCGTCCCCCCACGGCCTTTTGCGCGACGGAAGAAGTCGCGTTTGCTCTTCGCCGTGCGTTCGCTCCCCGTGAAAGCGCGCGTCCCTCGCGCGCTTTCACCCAGCACATACAGCATACGGCCAATGAGAGCTTTTTTTTTTTTCTACACGCGGACACGACCATCGAAAGAGTGAGCCCTTAACAGCTTCGCAGTAAAAAAAAAAAAAAACACCACCCAAGCACTCCGTATAGATGGTTAACCAGCGAAGCTGAAACGTGCGGCCCCGGCGTCTATCACTGGGTTAATCCCGACAGTTCATTAATGTTTTTTTTTTTCGATTATTGGTTACGTCTTTGTGTTTCTTAATAAGGTTACACACACGTTAGGTTGCGACAGAGAGAACGACGTCACTGACGGTATACCCGCAGTCCACCTTTGTCGCTTGCGTTCGATGTGTCAAGTTTGTTCGGCGGCGTGGTTAGCAGCATCCGCCCGTCATTGTCGCTTGGGATTCTTCGAAATTAAATCTGTCCGTCACGTAAGACAATGAATGGCTCAAACCCCCGCAAACACGGTCTCCCCGTCACGACGACAGAAAAGTGAAATTCTACGCTGGTATGATCAGCGGCAACGGAGCCGACGACGACGACGAACGCGGGAGCAGTAGTGGCACGAACGCATTCGTGTGGTTGCGCCTAGGGGCGCCAACGAGCCAGCTGTGGAAGACGACGACGACGCTCGAGCCATTGCTGATGATGATAGCTTCTGCGCACATCAGACGGACGGATTTTGGTTTCGCCTAGCCATATACAGCTTCGCTGTAAAGTGAATTCAGCGGCGCTCGGCGCTTCGCGATTTTTTCACAGCGCGATAGAGCCTTGCCTTTTTGTTAATCTCTTCGGGTATCCAGAGTACCAGGGTGCGTTAGAGTCGCTGTATACGGTTCTTAAAGGGGCGTAGAGGTTAATTAGTTGAATAACGTTTGCCTTGAACAGCTGCCAGAGTGCTTCAAGGGGTTTATGTAAATAATTTAAAAGGAATTCATCGAGGAAAGAGCAAAGACTGACGTCTGTATCTTCAAAATCGGCTTTGTTGTAGTCCATTATCCGCTTCCCACGCTTTCGTGCACTATAGGTGTGGGAAGGGAAATTCTAAAACGAAGTACATCATGATCACTCAAGCCAGGTGTGTGTATTACAGATGAGGTATATGGAGCTGATGTTAGTACCTAATCAAGTATATATGCTGTGGTGGGTGTCACACGTGTTGGCTGAGAAACAAGTTGCGACAAATGGAAATCTAAACAAACGTTAAATAAATTGATAGCTTCTGCGGACGATGGGTCGGGAAAGGGGCATGGTATCTGACCCATCGTGTGCAAAATTTAAATCGCCGACAAGGAAAATACGCACTTCGGGAAGCCGCACAGTAATTTCATTCCAAGAATTATGTAGTGCCTCAGAAAAATCGCTCAGCGCATCTTGTTGAACGATAGCAAACGCCAAGAATTTGTTTTTGTTGAAATTAATCGTTAAACACCAAATTATTTCTAGACTAGTAATGGTTGGCATCAAAAAGCCTTCGAAATTCTCATTCAGTGCAATCAGAACACCACCGTCCTTCTTATCGCCACGGCAACATCGGTACACAGTAAACTTTTTGTTGCACCGAAACAATTCATTATTCTTTATTTTACTCGAACCCGCCGCGGTGGCTTAGCGGCTATAGGATGTTGTGCTGCTAAGCACGAGGTCGCCGGATCAAATCTCGGCCGCGGTGACCGCATCTCGATGGGGGCAAAATGCAAAAACGCCCGTGTCCCGAGCATTGGGGGCACGTTAAAGATCCCCTAGTACTCAAAATTATTCCGGAGTACTCCACTACGGCGTGCCGCATAATCAAATCATGGTTTTGGCACGTAAAACCTCAGAATCCAATTTATGTTACTCGACAGCCAGGTTTAATTCTCATAATATAACAATATCCGCTCCAGAATCCTTTATTAAAGCGTTGATGCCGTCTTTTTTTTTTTTTTTTTTCATGCAAAGGCTACGGATGTTAGTGTAGAATGCAGATGCACATAACAATTTTCCACCACTCCTCACGTTATCCTATTTTTTTTTTTTTTTCGAGGCGCTCAACCGACCAGAACGCGTCGACCTGGGCGATAGAGAGACAGTCCTTGAAGGGCGAGAAGATGAAGTCTCGAATGCGTTGCCTGTAAGCTTAGAGCTATTGACGTTGTGATGTTCGTGCACGCTATCATTACTTTCAGCGTAAACATAGCATTTCCCACCTGCGAAAAGTTTGTTGTGGTTTAATATAGTGGCCATGTTTAGAGATTTAATGAAATCCCTCAGCCTTTTTGCATGCCATGCCCGCGGCGAATGATAAATCTTGCTTTATATTGAATTCGCTTTCTGCGATTAGGGGACGCTTTGAGAAGATCCGATTCTCTAGTTTTGTGCGTGCCGAATTTGACAATAATGGGCCTATTTATTGCCTGCCGCGTATTTCTCCAACCTATGCGCACGTTCAATACTATATAATTTCAACTTCAGTCTTTCAGAGACAAGGGCGATAACGTTTGCTTCCGATTGTTCCCAGTTTTCTGATGGGTTATCCGCAATACCAAAGAACAACAGGTTGTTGCGTCGGGAACGATCCTCGGCGTCATCAAGCCTTGTGCGCAAATAGGTTCTTTTTGCATGGTGGTCGTACTTTCACAAGTGCGGTCAACATCATGCTGACATCATTCGAAAGTATGGCAGTCTGTTTTTCCACTTCCTGAAGGCGGTCATTTATCTCCGATACAGCGGTGGCTACTGAAGCGTGTGCAAATACGTTCATCTATCGCTTTCGATATGCTCATTTGGTCTGCCTGAATTCGAATTCAACGTGCATTTGTTTCCTTCCCAAATTTTAAATACGCAAAAACGAAAGACGGGTGGTGACGCCAGCTCGTTGTGAAGTCCATAGATTTTGACACCGTCTGGTGGGGCCTAGTTAATTTTTTTTACTACAAGATAAACCGGATTGTATTATTCTACGAGAGCCAAAGACTGAACATAGCAAGCTTCAAGAATTTCTATCGCGCCACAAGAGCCCAAATACCAGAAAATTCTTTGAAATCCGTTACGTCACACTGAAGTACCGGCGCATGATTTTCGGCGCAAAATTCAAAAACTGGAAGTTTAGCCTTGATTTTATGTTCTAGTAATTAACCTGCTACCATAAAATTTTAAATACTTGGAGGACGCTTAAGCTACGCCTTTAAGATGTGAAGACAAGTGAAAACTGCATTTTTGTTTTCAAAATGTCAATTTCTTGTTTTCCACTTTGTTAGATGAGGAATTTATTCGCCATCATTTTGCTGAAAAATGTTTCTTCCTACGCAGTTTCTTTCAAAAGATACATAAAAAAAATGTAAACCCACCCGGCGTCTACGAAACACAAACTGAAAGTGCCAGTTTTCTCTGCAACAGAAAAAATGCCCAGAAGCTCTATTCTCGACACGCATGGCGGCTGCACGGCCGCCATTATCCGCCATGTTGACTCTCTCATTGACTGTCGAGAGGTCACGAGTTTTTAAATTCGTTCCGAGAAACGGAAGTTCTGCAAAATGGAATTTTGCGTTTTCATCAGAATGACGAAATGTGACGTGGAGCTGCAAATTTTATCGACTAATACTTTTTCGTGGTTCTTGGCACCTATATTGCGTCTTTAGCGCTTTAAAAAATAAAGTGGACGGTAACGTGCAGAAGCCCGTGCAATGCATCTGCAATTGCGCGAATATGTGGTGGCGTTGCAAGATAGCCGGCATGTCAGCTTGTTGATTGGCGGAAGAAATATCCCGTGAAGAGCGTCACAGGAAGGGCCGTTTCGTAAATGTCAATTTGACGTTGCGTGACGTTGCGCTATGCCGCCATTGCAGAGATCTTAGGCTTTATTCTCGACACACATGGCGGCTGCACGGCCGCCATTATCCGCCATCTTGGCTGTCTCATTGGCTGTCCAGACGTTACATGTTTTGAAATTTGTGCCGGGAAACAGAAGTTTCGCAAAATCCAATTTTGCGTTTTCATCAGAATGACGAAACGTGACGTGGAGCTGCAAATTTTATCGACTAATACTTTTTTTGTGGTCCTTGGCACCTATATTGCGACTGTAGTGCTTTAAAAAGAAAGTGGACGGTCGCGTGCAGAAGCCCGTGCAATGCATCTGCAATTTCGCGAATATGTGGTGGCGTTCCAACATAGCAGGCATGTCAGCTTGTTGATTGGCGGAAGAAATATCCCGTGAGGAGCGTCACAGGAAGGGCCGTTTCGTAAACGTCAGTATGACGTTGCGTGACGTTGCGCTGGGCCGCCATTGCAGAGATTTTCTGCCATAATTTGTGTGCGACGAGCCGCACGAATTATGGTAATGAGCGGCCATATACAATGACAGTCGAGAGGCATGCGTATCGCCGCATTTCCCCTGTCATTTGGGACCATGAAAATCTTTTGTTCACAACGCGTGCTCATAGCATTTGCATCGCTCTCGGGTGGGGTTGGCATTCGCGTTTTGAACCATCACTTTTATTAAAAACACGTTTATTTGAAATAATATTGGTTGAAACTAGCAAACTGTGTGCAACTTTTTGCACTTTTCACTACTGCGTTCTTATCGTAATCAATATTAATGACTTTTCGTGTCATCAAAGGCTATGACAATGGCGACTTTTTAATTTATAAAAAGAAATGTACGCAAGGCTGCAGCTTGAAGTTTCCTTTCGCGGTGCGGGTAAGCAGCGGAGTGAACTAAAGCCCCTCCATCCACGTGCCACCGCCGCTTTTGTCGGCGAATATGGAGGGGCTTTGGAGCATAGTTTCTCACTATAACACCTCGAGGGTAATCTGGCGCCACCGTCTATGCGAGTTTCTTAAAGGGCGCCGTGCTTTCACGGGAATGACGTGATATGTGTCTTCGAGGCTTGTGTTGGCTGGTGTTGAACGAGGCTTCGTATAAAATGTGGATATGGCTACACAAAAACGCATTCTTAAAATAAAATCTACATAAAAGGCTTTCATTCACCCATATTACATCTCTCAATAAAGTTTACTCACCTACAATGCAGAATCAAGCGAAGAAAAGCAAGAACAGACGACAAGTTGTTCCAAAGCGAGAGATAATTTTGTCGTCTGCCCTCCAACTTTAGCGGCCAGCCGATACTTTTTACGTTTCATATAATTGTGCATCCAATAGTAAGTCCTCAAAATTAAACAAAACATGTTTTTGTGTAATAATAAAGCTAAAGCAGTTTTTACGTGCTGTTTTAGCAGGAAATGAATCATTGTCATAGACGCGGGCGCGTCTTCAAGGCTTTCTTGGCTCTCCGAGAACGATGCGAATCCGAAGACACAATATACCGGCATTCCCATGAATACCACAGCACAGCAGCGCCAGTTTTCCCTCTAGGTAATATATAGTAATATAGTGAGAAACTCTGTGCTTTAGAGTGAACAAGAGATGGCAGTGCCGGCTCTTGCGTCGTAAAACCCCTATATATAAAAAGTAGCGCCATTCACTTCTCTCCTCCTCCGTCCCACTATCGCGCTCGGCGCGACCAGCGCGATCGAGGCGCGATATCGACAGTGGCGCCGCCTGCGTCGGGCCTGCCGTGGCCGACGACAGCTAACGCGCTACCAGAGGAAATTCGAGGAAAACTTCGATCGCGCCCTGCGGAGAAGTTTTTGAGGCGCGATTTCGCTTCGTCAGTCAGTAACTGGTCTTAATAATGCCGTTTTGGAAGTAGCAACGCGACGATGCGAGACGGCGCAATCAAGTGTGCAGCAAGCGTTTGCGCACGCCGGATGGTAAACAAAAAAAACCTTTTGCCCTCGCCTTGTCGGTTGCGGCAACTGAAGGCGCAGCAGCATGCCATCGCAACGAAGTTCTTGTCCCTAACACGTTTGATCCGTTTGTGCGTACAGCACTTTCGTCGCACAGGCCCGAGAATGGCAGTCGGAGCACGCTACGCGAGCTTCCACGTGACACGGATTGGCCAATGGGGGAGCGGAGGAGGCTGGGGCGACAGGAGGCGGCAAGGAGGAAACGCCGGGGTGAACGCGGTGAAGGCAAGATCTAAGAATGGCGCTACTTTTTATATATAGGGGTTTTATTGCGTCGCGCAAGCGGATGCCTGTGGCGCACGCAACGCTATCGACGATATTCGGCCGCTTCTCAGCCAGACGAGTCGGGCTGAGTCACTTGCGTTTCACGAGATAGCGATAACGCGGCCTAGAGCGCGCGCTCATCATCACTGGTAGGTCGCTAATGCAAACACGTGGGCCCCAATATACGATGACTCATTCCGTTTCCCGCGTACACGCATCCTAGCTAATGAAGCAGACGACAGCTTGTGCGCATGCAGACGACGGAAGCGAGAAACGATTTTGAGGGAATAATCGTACGGGAGGAGCTAGCTGCTTTATTTTACTGCGGAGGAAAACTGTTTTGCTTTATCAAGAACTAGGTTCAATGCCTACATTCCAGTTTCTTAGGCGAAACCTCAAATTTGCGTCACGTTACGAGAGCAAATCGGGGCCTACAGCTCCATTTTGTAAGCGTCGCGCCTACGTCACGCCTCGAAGAAAATGGCGGAATGTCCAGAATAGAGCCACAGGTTTGCAGTTCTTTGCTGGTTATTTAACAATCGTATCACGTACAAAAATGTTATAATGCCCTAATAGCTTTTTCAACACTTTATTTATCAATTAAAATAATAAACGCCTCACCAGGTGGACGTGCAATGTTTTGCACGTGTTGTTTACGTTCTGGAGGCTTTGCGCGCGCCACACGAGCAGCGGATTGCTTGGTGGACGTGTTTACTATCTGTCGCTTACTTTTTCTTACTGGCAGCCACAGAATGGGGGAGTTTAGAGCGCAAAGACGCACAAAATGAAAGTTTGCCGGCAATCAGTACAAGGAAATCGGAGTGCGCGACGTACCTGGAGTGGTACTGCAAGTACCTGTAATACCGTACATCTAATACTGCAAAGCAAGCTAAAAAAAAAAAAAAGAGGTACCACACGAGCAAAATCAGACAAGAGCATGACCCAAGACGAAACTGGCTACAAATATAGGGGATTTTAGCTCTCCTGATCATCTTATGTAAGCGCTGCACTTCGAAATCTTTTTGTTGATTTTCTCAGAACCTTTTTTTTTTTTTGCGATTTCTTCAAACGCAAACATTCATAACTTTTTTTCCCAATAAAGATTTTTTAGTGAAACTTGGCACAAGTTTTTCTCACACTATTGGTTGTACAATGAACCTCAACAAGTAAAATCGTGCCACAAGTTTTGATATGACTGCCATTTACACCAAGGCACACCCAATAGAAGCACACTTTTTTTTTTTTTTTTCCATCACTATGCTTCGAGGATTCACCTTATCTCACTAGTTTTGGTTCATTGCACGCATCAAAGCCTCCCCTATACCTCTACCAAATGTTGTGTTTGTTTTATCCAGTTAAATTAGAGGTACGAGTGTTGGCGTGAGACCCAATTTAATTTTTCAAATAAAAAGTATTATTAAAAAATAATACATATTTTAAAAGGCTCACATGGGCCTAAACAAGTGTGCTTTATGGTGTAGACCACTAGTTTGTATGGGTTATCGTCTTGAAACAAATTTTTCCCGGCACTTGGCCTCATACCTTCAAGAGTGGAACGCGATCTGGTAAAAACGTGCTCTTGCGTGGGCCGATCCCGGAGGTAGTAAATAGCCGCGCCAAAAAAAAAAAAAAAAAAAAAAATGCATCATTGTCAGGTTTTTGTTACTGTTTCGCACTTTTAATATTTCAGTCTGAGAAGATTTACCATAAAAGGCATGCGCTGTCGGTGTTTTGTTCCATTCCGAGGAATAACTTAGTCAAGAATGTAAGACAAGGTATAAGCAACTTAAGTGATAGAATGATGTGGCAATATAACTGGCATATACCGCGTGCCATATAGCAAGGCGTGGCGTACACATATACCTAAATATATACGGACAATCTAGCTCACGGAAAACTCCGCCGACACAGACACCGGATTTTCTGCGACAAGGAGACCCTTAACGTGGGGAGCGTGTTGCCGAAATAATTTTTTTAATGGTTTAGCAGTAGCCGAGGTAGAACCAAATAAACCAATGGTACGATTCGGCGCGTTCTCCGCAACCGACATTCCTTTCCTCCCCTCCTCCCACATCGAAGGCGAGTGTTCACTTTTGCCACGGCTCCCGTCCCCGCAACTGCAACATTTTTTTTTTTTTTTTTACTTTTTCATTCTTCCTTCTTTTCTTGCTGCCCGGCACATTTTCAGAGACGTCCTGTGTGGTCCGCGTTTCACCAGTTGTTCTCGCTACTTCTGGTTATTTGTGGAATGCGTGGAGCACCACATGCGTGACGGCATCTCGCTCGCTGCCCAAGTGGCTCCAAAAAGGAAAAAAGCACGTGGGGTTTTGTTTTAATTTTCAGCTCTTTCTGTAATCAGACTATTACATTGCTGTAATAGTGTGCAGACATGATCGCTACCGCATGATCTACTACGCCTGGGAGGGTATTCCAATGTTTCCCAAAAGCAATGCAAATTGCATTTTCTAGCGGGGCGTGCATTTTGTAAAGTTTGATTTCATTTTTCCGCTTGTTGCCTTATCATTGGTAGCGGAGAGTGGTTTCTACCAGCGAACGGTGGTGTTTGAGGCAATGCCGAAGGGCAAGAAGAATGGAAAATGAAATAGATTGTTACATAATACAGTCCCAGACTTCAGGAACAGATAGCAAAAAAATGGCGCTTCGATTTTGCAATTTCAATATCTAGTAGAATAATTAGACAGTTAATTGAAGTTTGTTAATCAGGTAAGTGAATAACGCGATTTGTTGTGTAAATTACTTCCGCCTCTTCCAGGAACCTACCTGAAAATGCGGAACAGCGCTATCTTTCTTGGGGGATTTTTTAAAAGAAACATCGTATACACACACACAGACACACAAACTCCTGAGAGAAATGATAAAGTTTTTTTTTAAATTATTGTTGAAACAACCCTCAGATAGAGTCTTTTGTAGTCGAGGAGACATTAGGTTCTACCAATGGCATAGAAGCAGCATGTAGGCCAAATACGTGGAGGTGGGCCACGCGGAGAGGCCCTAGCATCAGGTGCAAGTCCTCGAGGAAGTGACATAGCTCTCCCAACTACAGCGGACAAATGGGGGGAATATGGTGCTGGGTGAGCGTATGGGGCGATGAGACAGCCCGAAGATGGCTCCCAGTAAATATGCAAGGCGCTGGAATACTGCCCACAGACATGACATCCGGGTTGGCCTGATTGAAGTTCATTTTAGTGAATGATGACATTGAGTCGCAAAGTTGGATATCTCTCTGTCTTGCTGTCAGAGTCTGTTCACGCTATTTCTGGACCCTACGCATCGAACGAAAGGGCGCCATAGCTGAGCAAACGTGGAATTTCTGCAAAAAGTTGCGCTATTGTAAGCGGCCTTCTAACTCCTGATGAGCACCAGTTCGAGTTTGATTAATTATACCAAGTTTGGTTGAGTGAGCTCACTCAAATGTGTCGACTCCCGCTTGGATCGACAAAAAAAGTACTGCCGAGCTACGCCTCTCTGGATGTCGCGTGCCAAGCTAAATTTAGCTCCAATTGGCTCATGTGTCATGCGACAACAGCGCCATTTGTGCACGCGACACATGCATGATCATGGCTTCGTTCAACACAAGGATACCAAAGACGCGTGGGTAGTATGGTTGCAAGGATATAAGCGATAATACTACATGTTTTCGTTACAGGTAGTTTTAACAAGCAACCCCCATTTAACCCATTTTAATGACGTTTCACATCAAAAGTCTATCTAACATGCGAGTCGAATCAAGGACAACGCAGCCATGAGTGCAATGCTGTTGCGCGGCGCCACAGAACACGAACGAAGAACGCGTTTATTAGGGAGTATTTATGTGCCGTTGTGCAGCAGTCGGCTATGGAAAAAAAAAAAGCGCATTCTCCTCCGTAGTATCTAGGCAAAGGCAGATTTCGAGAAGCAAAAATCCCCAGATTACACTCGCAACTCGTGCATGCGCACGACGGTCGAGAAAATACGAGAAAAAAGCTTCAATTTTTTTTCGGGTGTGTTGCTAAACTGAGACCATTTTTAGACCATACAGATTTTTTTATACAAAATTTCATGAGCACAGCGAACGTGCCATTTCTGCAGACGAGTTCTTAAGCAGCGGACATACTTTACCACTAATAACGCGAGCTTCAGAAGATTAATTTTGGCTATGTCCATTTTGGGAAACCACTTGACAATGCTCTCGAAAATGGTCATTAAGATTTTTTTAAAGTTTCTTTAAATAATAAATCTAAACAACATTTCTTACTTTCCGTGCAATTATGCTTTCTTACTTTCCTTGGAACCATGCAAGTTATTTTATACCACTCTATTAGTCATGATAGGAAGCTCCAAAACTGCACAAGAGACCACACTTTTTCCGCTTTCAGGGTGCACAGAAAAATAACTAAATAAGACTTTGATAAACAAGAAACACATTCATAAATACGAGATTACACTCTATACAATACATAAATTTCATCCATTTAACTTTAATATTAATGAAAATAGATATCTGAGGCGCATCTTCCCTTAAAAAAAATTTCAAGAGTACTACCAGACAGGTTGAACTATCATGACAACTATGCAGAAACACAGAGTAGAGAAGTGGTGGAAGTCAGTGAGAAGCATGAAACCAAGGCATCTGAGGGCAGTGTACCGTAAAGTGAGATGACAGGTACTATAAATACACTATGTATTGCTGTAACATGCTGTAATTAAAAAGCAAAAATTTTATTATTCCATTGCTTGGCGTGCAGCTATACTTGGGTTATTAACAGTCTCCCCTAAAGACTCCAGAAGTTCTTTGCGGTAGTCTTCAAAGTCTCCATCAATTTCTTCTATTCCTTTGTGCTCAATCACCCACAGCTGGCAATTTGTTTCACGTATGAGGCGCTCATCGTGGCTCACAATGATGACACCTAAAACAAGCAAAGATAAGCAACATTTACTCTTGCGACTATATGCTTTTGCAGGAACTCAAACAGTGAAAAAGAGCATGCTTACCTCCTTCATATTCTCCAATGGCCTCTGCCAAGGCATCAATTGACTCAATGTCCAGGTTGTTTGTAGGCTCATCCTGACAACACAAATTTGTAACTCACAATAAGTACACAACACATTTGTCATAATACGGTGTACTGTAGTAATTAAGCACAGTGATGATCGAACTTCAATGTGGAAGGGCAGTTTTGTACATAAGTTTTGGATATGTAAAAATGTGTGTAAGAAGCTGAGTCAAACACCTCATATTTTTTTTAAATGGTGCTCATTTAGTTATTATGCCATCCTACATAGTTTTTTAAATTTTCTTTTTTTTTCCTTTTCTTAAAGGCAAAATTGAAAAATATGTTTTGAAGCAGTTCTGGGAGAGAGTAAAACTCAATGAGAACCCTGAGCCCCAGCCCTGTTATGCAGCACTTGGGGAGCAATTCAAGTAATCTTATTAAATACATAAAATAAAAACACACACTGCTCACTGAACTCAAGCACCACAAAAATAATTAATAGCTACATTACTCATCTTGTGGAGGATTTGATCTTCTGAGTGAACTACTTTTTCATCATGGCAGCATAATTCTTTCGTGATGCAGAAGCAACTTTGGTAAAGCAGTGTTTGTCTCTAGGTATGTGCCGTCAATGCAAAAGATTTACATTTAACATGAGGTACCCAAAAAATTGCTTCTTTCTCTGCTATAGCTGCATGGAGAGAGAGCCCCGGCACTGTTGTCATCAAACAGTCAAACTTGCTTATTAGGTTGAATTCGTTAATTTAAAATTGCACTAAAATCTACCCAAGCACTCACGTACGCCTGCTGGTGGAGTTCAAATACCGAACAATGTCCAGCATCACACCTCTGCACAGTGTGCTTTCCCCCCAGCACTCCTGTCTCTCACTACTGCGCCATCACTTCACTCCCACAGAAGTTTTTAAGGGCACATTGCAGCCAAGCTATCTTGCCATTTAAGGTCAAATGCTACAATGAATAATCATCTTGAAAGAAATACCACGAAAAGATGATATATAAGGTGGAGAGAAGTTAACAAAACAAGGCAGGAGGCTGCAAGCTCGACTTTTCATCAAAAGAAATGACCAATGCAAAAAAACTTAGAGGCAGCTTCACACTAAGTGGTGCGAACACTGGGCAAACAGCGAAGCTGGTGGCCCTTCCCTAGCTTTAACTTGGCTGGTTCTTAGCTTTGTCTTTGCTTTACTTTGCTTAACTTGGTTTGGCTTTGCAGGTTCTTAGCCAAACTTAGCCGACCCCGAGTATCAGGACAATACTCGGGGTCAACGCGCAGTCTTTTAAAGGCCACTTTGTAGTCCGACGTAGCGTTGACGCGTGAGCGCGCTCGGCACAGGGACGCCACACCAGCGAAAGCACAGCACTCTATAGTCGGGCGCGAGGCGTGGCCGACATATCCGGCATTCGTCGGCGTGCTCCGGCTGCAGCCAGCATCGAGATGCAACATGCTGCGTTTTGCGCCAGCCTCGTCACCCAGAATGGACCGCATCCGCATCTCGTCGAGCAAGATGGGCTGATGGATACTGGTGGCGGCACATGCAACGAGTTCACAGTTTCGTATCATCCTGAAACTCCTAGTTTCGTATAAAATGCGCATGCGTCTAGGCGGCGCGGCGCACACGTTGAACTACAGAGGGGTCAGTTTTCACGCCTTACATAACGGCTATCCACCAGCTCATCTTGCTCGACGAGACACAGATGCGGTCCATTCTGGGTGACGAGGTCGGCGCGAAATGCAGCATGTCGCATCTCGACACCGGCTGCAACCGGGGCACGCCGACGAACACCGAATACGTCGGCCGCGCCTCACGCTGTGGCGAGGGTAACCTGCAAGAGGGTAGTAACCTCACCAAGCGATGACGTCACGTGCGTCGCCTAGCAACGTGCAGTGAAGTCATCGCCAGGCGCAGTTTTTTGGTTGCACTATGTGGCCTAACCAAGAGCTTAAACAGCTCCACTGTTAAAAACAAGAAAAGTCCTCTTGCTCACCAAAATCAGTACATCAGGAGCCCTGAGGCACAGCTCAGCCAAGGCAACTCGTGCTTTCTGGCCACCTGAGAGATCACAATTCTTGATTGTGTGTGCATGGCTCACCAGTCCAAAGCTACCCAGCTGCTTGCGTGCATCCTGGTAGTTGAGGTTGAACAGCCTCTGCAAGAACCCACTCATCATGAACAATGCGATGTTAGCTTGTTCAAACACGTCAGTGATATGTCCACAGAAATCACCCCAAAATCATGACTGTTCAATTTTGCCAAAGCATAATTCAGTGAAACCTAACTAACTGGAGGGCTTTCTACTCAGTTTGTCGTAACACCTGCCAACACCTGCCAGTTCCTTCAGTACCTGTCAACTGAAAAATGCACCACCATAATTGGAGTTGCATGGCTAATCCCGACACATTCCTGGACATCCATCAGCAATTATATCACAAGCTGCTGAAGGCACTAAGTGCATAAGTGATGCAGTGCCCCTTCTTAAGAGGAACCTCTAGCTCGGGGGCTCCTATTTAAATACATGGAAAAGAAATCGTTTTTCTCGGCAACCATTGCATCAATTTGGTGAGGAAAAGAAAAGATTTAAACAGTGATTCTTGTAAGTGGAATTCTGATTTAGGCTCTCAATTCTTTAACACAAATTTTCGAAAATAGCAAATGTTCAGAAAGCGAATCTCTCAAGTTTATAACTCTAACTCGGCAATGAAAAATGATATCACAATTCTGTAAATTGCATCTAATAGTACATCTAAAGTGGACAAAACTGAAGTATTATACATTGCTGTTATATACACCACTTATATACAAAAAAATCCCGTAATATATAAATTATATCAAATTTGTCCACTTTAGATGTTCTAATAAATGCAGTTTACAGAACTGCAATATCTGCTCTTGGTGCAGAGTTGTGAATTTGTAAACTTCGTGTTTATTATATTTTTTTTTCAGTATTACCAATTTCTAGCAACTTTTTCACAAAGATGCTGGCCATAAATCAAAATTCTGCTTCAATCAGTCACTAGAATTTAACTCTTTCTCTTGTATGCAGCAAATTTCATTAAAATGGATACTGGGCTTATTTCAGAAAAGCATTTCTGTGTTTTACATGTATTTAAATAGGCAGCATCGGAGTTGGGCCCGAGCTAAAGCTTTCTCTTAAGTGCATGCCCACTGGGCACTTATAGTCCCAGCATAGTGCTCATGCATGTACTCAAGCCACCTCATGCAAGAACCATATCCGACATACACACGCTAGCTCACAGTGGCGGCTGTTTGTGTTTCTATCAAGGGTGTGTTACTCAAGAAAGCATGCTGCATGAAAGCAAGCACACTTATGGCTTGTAAACACATGTCAAAATACCACACAGAACACATGAGCCCCTCAGTAACTTATTAACTGGTTACCGTATTTTAGATGTGCATTGTGGTTGGAGAACATAAATAAGTACTTGCTGAAGGCTCCTTGATCTACAGACCAGCTCACTGTTCTGTGTAGCATGTGAGCAGCCACCTCTAGCAAAACAAACGTGCAGATGTACTATCACTGCTTACAAAAAGCAATGTGCGCAGTCTTACACATATATGTGGCTGCGCATGCACCCAGTTGCACTTTCTTGAACCCAGCTGCTGCCAGGCAGAACCTGCACACATCAGAGATGGCTGCTCGTGCACTCTACACAGTAGTGTATGGGTCTGGGTCTGTATAGGCCTCCTGCATAGACAATTTTTTTACGGAGGACAACAATCATAAGCTAGGAGATGGGCTCAATGCCATTCGTGCATGTGTTTGCTTGCCATGCTTTGGCTCAGGCACGACCTGTGATGTCGAACAAATTCAGTAGCGATTTAGCAGTAAATGCGAGAGAAATTCGTCAGCATTACGTCGCACCTCCTCGAGATCCCGGATCCATGATTTAAACGGCGTTCACCAGATCGCGAAGAGTTGTTCGGGAGCTCACTCGACACACAATTTGCCTCTTCGAGGAGAGAAGAGCAACTGACGGTTGTCCGGAGCAGACCACAGTCAGTTGCAACACACACACACACATGCACGCATGCACGCACTCTTTTAAGCTTTCCCATCCCCTTTCTACCTCTACCAAGCGACTGGCTTCCCACACTTCACACACACACACTTTTTTCCACTTTGGCACTCCTAATGCTAACGTATCAAAAAGGTATCTGACCAGAGCAAAAACCAACGATGATGCATCTTCAAGATGACCACTTAAACCACTACAGCACAGAGGCTTTACTCACATGAACAGACAATACTGGTTGCATTAGGCGCTGACAAACATCCACAGTTTTTCGTCATGCTCATCTAGTTTGCCATACCACAGCGCCTGTTGGTGCACATGCACTAACTTGTCATTCTATTTGGGTTCACATTTCGCTGCATTTGCTTGTGCAAGATTCGCAAGCTCATGAAGCAAACGCACAATACTAAAATGTATGATATACTATTTTTTTTTTTTAATAATTACATTGTGAGGTTTTACGTGCCAAAAACCACAATAGTAGGATTATGAGGCACACCGTAGTGGGGAACTCCGAATTAATTTTGACCCCCTGTGGTTCTTGCACCCTATGCATGGTACACGGGCACTTTCTGCATTTCGCCCCCATCGAAATGTGGCCGCCGCAGCTGAGATTTGATCCCGCACTCTCAGGCTTAGCAGCACCACGCCAAAGCAACTACGCCCCCACAGCGGGTTCTAAGTACTATAGCTATTGCTCTGTTGTTATCTGGGTTGCTATCATATTGAGTGACTCTCAAGGCACAGTGAGAAGTGATGTGGCAAGGTTTGCAATGCAAGTACCAAACTAACCGTAATATACGAGGGCCAATTTCAATATTACTTCAATAATACTGTTTTATTCAAGTCACACTGCCTGCTCATTCACTCCGACGTTCATCAGACACATTCTCCGAGACAGTTTCAGTGATGGGACTGCCCCAAGGCCATTTCGGAGCAATCTTAAGAGCAAGTAAAATTGCATTTTGGAGCAGAGTAAATTTCATTTTGGAGCACTTTGCAGCAGGCCAATCTGAATTTTGGTGGAATAATTGAATATGGCAGCACACTTCAAAACCACGATGAAACAGAGAAAAAAACAACAAAAATCACGTAGTAGAAGCACGCTTTGTAGCTATAGCGTACTAGGATATGGAAGAGTGGGTCGAGCGGCGGCACGGCATTTGTTTTCCTGTAAAGCCGAAAACACCGGTGGAACTACAATCGAACTATATATTCCCGCGCCGACACTCATGATGATAGCGGAAAATGTTCTGAAATTATGCGGTCCAATCGACGAGCTAACATAATTTCTTGGTCACCATATGTCACCACAGACCCAGAAAGCCGCAGTCAACCCTGAGTTGGTATAACGTAAAACTATTCCAATCTGTCTTTATTGCAATATCAATTATATGGACACTCCAGACACATTTCTGCTGTCGTCGTTGCCGTGATGTTCCATATAAAGTCCAGGGGCGATAAAATTGTCCCCACACGCTGAAGCCCCTCCATACACGTTCGCCGACCAAGCGGCGGTGGCGCGTGGATGGAGGGCTTCAGTTGGTGTCAACGTTTTTAGATTAGGTTAAAAAAAAGTAAGCTAAAAACGTTGGTTGGTGTCGCCGCCCTGCCGCAGCTGCGTTTTTCCGCCGGCGGCACACCACGCACCTCAGAACACAGACGGCCGACCACTGAACCCGCAGCAGCGTGCGCCTCCCTAATATCTAGTTCGCTCGCAGTGCCCTAAGCCTGCTTTTCGTTATTTTGCGCCTCAGCTAGGGAGCGCCGCGCCGCTCGGCCCACCCAAACGTATTCTAGTACACTCTAAAAACAGCCGCCTTGGCCATTCCGAGAGCAGTGACAACAGCCGAGAGTGGCCGCGCGCGCGCCAGCCATTTGCCGGAAGCGCCGAAAAGTCCAGTGCAGGAAGCGCCGTCGCGCTGTCTCCGGAATGTGAACGGCTGCACTCTTTTTCGAAGAACGAATCCGCTTGCTGTTCGCGGCCACTGCCGGAGCACACATGCCGAAGCCGTTCTGGCACAGCGTGGTGCAATTTCAGTCAATTTTATATGTTTGGCGCAGGAATCTGCGTTTATATCAAAATGGCACAATTGGCGCAGGAGTCCCACCCCTGCAGTTTCTCAGAAGTGCTCATTTGTGGTGTCCAGAGCATTCAATATTCCGCACTTGTTAAAGGGCATCAGACAAATGCACCCATGTAACGAGAATCAAGCGTGGCTCACAGAATGGTTAATCCAATGACTAATGACCTTAGGCACGCATTCCAATGCTGTGATACTCTAAATGAACGAGCACAAGAAAGTTCCGTGAAAGACAAGGAAGTAAGGCATTTGTTCCATAGGGCAAGTACTGACAAAGTGGTCAAGAAGTAGCTCACTTGCAGTGAACTTAAAGAAGGCGCAAGCGGCCGCCGGTGGAGGCCAACGCGGGCGACGTTGCATTGTGTCTATAGCATTGTTATATGCACGACATTGTGCAAAGTGCAGCCAGTGTCCACCTATTCAATGTCGTTCGAATATCATTATAATCATTCCTCTTTCTGAATAGCGATCTCCATTGCGTTTTGCTGCAGTAGCTCGACATCCACTGCAACATGCCGAGAGCATGGACGCTTTATGTAGGCATAGGCTGCTAAGTCTTGCTCAATTTCTGGGAAGGCTCCTTCTTTGGGACCTCAGAAACTTTCTTTTCCCACTGCATGCTAAACATGCTTTTTTGCCATCGCCAGCCTCAGCAGCTCCCTTCAGTCACTCCCAAATGTAGCACCGCAGTAGTTTCAGCAGCCTAAACGCTCTCCGCTTGCTGCCTCCATGGAGCTGCCATCGTGCAGCTCGAAATGTTCAGCGTGGTCACTGGCATGACATGCAGTATGCAGGCCTCGGCAAATGTTTGGGCACAGCAGGCACAGGCATTTGTGGTTCCTGTTTTCCGCTTCCATCACAGCACCTGATGACGATGGCAACAGGTGCCTGCTGCTTCGCACCTTTCAAAACCAAAACCTTGACAAATCGCATGGAGTAATGTGGAAAATCTTGATACCAGAATATAACACAAGATGAAGATCACGCACGTCACATTTCTCAAATAAACCTCTATTATATATGGTTCTTTACGGTAAATGTCCCTCAGTAGTTGTGTGTTCTGTTGATCTGTCGACATAGAATAAATACACGATGATCACATGCTTTGCAAATAAAGCATACATTTTGCCCGTCTACACTTTGACAATCAAATTGATCTTCGTGTATGTGTACGTATATGTGCATGCAAAAGACACCCCGTTTCTGTGTGTGCTGTGCACAGCTTACTTGCCTCTTTAGCTTACTGGCAGCACAAGCAGTTAACATTTTCTTAGTTTTTTATATTTAGTGACAAATTTTCGGTGAGACATTTGCAATATTTAAGGCCTAGTTCAACAAATTTTTATACCATGTCAATGAGGTGCCTGTTTTAAATTTTTCTGTTCACACGTAGGATAGTGAAAGTGACATAAAAATGCACGAATATGTTTAAATCAACAAAAGATGCCACTGCATTTAACAGAAAGAAGATTGGACAGCCCAGAGACATACTTTTTGTGACGTCAATGCTGACGACAACATTAGAGCTATAGTAACGACACCTTGAGGAAGTGCGTTTGACTAGAGTAAATTGTAAATGTTCTTGTGCTGCATAGCTCATGGTGGAAAAGATAAAACAATCTGGTATATGTTACTTTTTTTAGGTTCAGGTTCACGAGTTTGGGCACATTTTTATTCCAAGAATATTTATTCAGGTTGGGTTCCTACCAAAATTCCAGTTTGGTTACAATTTTCGGTAGTTTCAACTCGTGTTTGACATCTTGATCATAAGTGTCTCAAAATGTATAATCCCTCCACATGAATGAACAGCACTGAATGTATGGCAGGGATGACACCATGCATTCAGTATCACTGATACATACAGCGTGTGAACCTGTGCATTGTATTCACAACCTGTGTAGCCAAGATTATGTAATAAAAGCAGTTCATGTTAGAACTAAAACATTTCACACTTTGGACAATGAACATTATCGACCCAGATCCAATTTTCAAGCACATGCCCACAAAAAAAACAACAACAAACAAACTAAAGAGCTGGCACAGCTCAATGGTTGACAAATTTAGATGTGAAAAAAGGTCTTAATTTTTGCTGGTCATAGCTATTGGAAGGTGAAATTAAGTACAGTAGCCGACGGATTTTTCGGACTCCAAAAATTCGGACTTGTTGGATATTCCGGACTTCATATATGTACTGTCAGGATTCCCATAGAGCTAATGCATTTTCGCGACCAATTTTTCGGACGAATCTAGGTGCCAATGTTCGATTTTCCGGACTAAATCGCTCGCTCCGAGCCACACTACCCAATCTTGGGCGCCGCCATGTTGGATTTTCCGCTGGCTTGACCGGGCTTGGCTTCCAGTGCCCCCCTGTATAGCCTTCAAGATTAGTAGACACACGCAATCCTCTCGTCTCCGAGGCCATGCCCGCTCTTCCTTGGCCGACAAAACGTTCCAAAAAGCGGCACTTGCTTTTTTTTTGGTCAGCTCGTCCTAAGCACTTAAACAAAATCTTTTTTTTTTTTTTAAGTTTCGGCACCGTACGCTGTGTGCGGGTGAAAGCTTGCGAGGGTTAATCTCATGCACGCGAGAGAGGAAGGCGGCCGGAGGCGCGCAGACTTCATTCACTAGCGGGGCACGGGGAGAAGGCGACGGAGACGGCAGGGAGTTGTGTTCAGCTCTTGCGGCTGCTGCCGACGGAGCTGCCGCGCAGGCACCGTATCTTGAAAGCGATCAGCCGAAGTGTGCGCCTGCGGGGAACTCATCTTCAAAGTGATCAGCGATGGGTACAAAAAGCGTGCCAGTAGCTTCGTATGCGCTGCTTTTTTATTTCTTTTTTTTCGACGTTCGCGTTGAAGTGAGAGAATAGACAGCGCGAAGGTCAATTTGCCTGCGGTCATTGAGCGAGATGTGTTCATGTAACCTGTGCGCGTGTGACACCGTGCTTATTTAGTTAGTAAGCGCATATTTACAACTTTATACGGCCGATAAAACTAACATCCTTACTTCGTATTGCTGTTTATTAATTTGCTATCACAATCAATGCTCCGCTGTTTGGGCGAAACTGCGACAGTTTTCTTAGGCCACTCTAAGCCTCAATTTTTTTTCTCTTGAGGGCGGGGGGGCGGGCGCGAGTTTTTCGGAATGTTCAGTTTTTCGGACTATTTTTCAGTCCCCGTGAAGTCCGGAAAATCGGTCGGCTACTGTATTTACTGTACAGTTTCACACCACACACAATTCAAAGCAAGCAAGCAAGCGCAATAAAGAAGTGCAAAACAAAAGTCAAATGTAATCACCTGAAGGTACTCAACGGGGCTTTCATCAGAACTCAGCTGCTCCCCAGAATGCTGATCAAAACGACCTATTCTCTAAAAGCATTGAACAAGAAACAGTGACGAAAGCAGGAGGAAAAAAAAGGCACATTAATTTGCATCATTCTGAATCATGTAACACTTCTGCAACGCTTATAAATAAGTGCCAGATGCTTAACTGCCACACTGTGGGTCACACCCACCCAGCAGAATCAATTGCACTATGTCACGCAGCATACAATGAGTATAGTTCATGCACAACATGGCCTACGTGCTTGCATGTGCACTCCAAATCTCATAAGTCAATCTACATTTTGGCCAAACCCAACCTGCACAATTAAAGCCTTTTATGTATGATTTGGTTGCAGCATCACCTTGCAGGAGGCAATGTTAATGGACTATTTCACTGGTGGGTGCCAGTCTTGGAGACTACACCATGTGTCACTTCTCCATCATCCGGACAGTGGTGGCTCACTTAACAAATTTTTTTGCAATGCAGATGTGGCAGACAACAAAAATGAGCCATGTTTCTTCGGGAATCTAAGGTAAACTTTGAATTGGAGCGTGAGCTGTAGTGGTCCAGTCTCCACAAACAATTGAGCTGAGGAACTTGCTAGTGCATGTAACTATGCATGAGCATTCATATTAAGAAAACCCAATGCTTGTATTGTAGACAACTCTCATCTTGACCCATTTTTGTTTCAAAAGATATTAAAGAAAGCCTTCGTATTTGGTTCCTTATTCAGCAAAGAGAAAGTGCAGTGATAATCTACATGGCACAGCCATTCATTAGGCACTTCTGACTGCAATAAGGCCTAGATGTTGGACTTCACAAACTCTATATTCTAGTCATTCCCCTTCCTTTTCCTTTGATCCAATTTGCAGCCCCAATTTCCAGCGAAGTATGTCTTTCCATATGTGTTGCACAAGACAAACATGAATCAACTCTAAGGCAACGAATAAGTGGTAAAGCTCACTTTAGTAAATGGGTAGGCTGCTGAAAGGTATACATAACTTCAAATAGAAGAGAGACACATTTAAAGGGGCCCTAAAATGCTTTGCAATGTGAATGCCAGTGTTAAGCAAGGGTTTTTTTTTTTTCTTTTTTTTTTCTATGTTACATTATGCTGTGCCTCAACCAAGGCATGATGAATGAACAAATACACTAACAAACACAACTCGCCCATTTTCTAGCTCATAACTGCTGTTCGCATCAAATTTTTGCAGAAGACCTACGAAGTGCTGTCTCTTCAGACCCACGAGATTCACTAAATTTTTAAAATGTTTCCATGGGGCCCTTGTACACAAATCTTGTATACATTTGGAAGTACTATTTACATCTAACCTGTTATGCTTTTAATTATAGATGCCTTCTCTTATAATTACTATAGAAATAGGCTTAAATATGCTATTATCTCATCATCAATTATAATCAGTTGAGGCACAGCTGAGCACACAAGACACTGAATCAGCACACAAGCCCATGATTATGTTTTACCTTAGTTCAGACCAACAACACAAGGCCTTTCAGCATACCTTTAAGCTATGTGTCTTTTTGCTTTCACCAGCTAACAGAATAGCCTCCTGTCATACAGCCCATATGTGCTTTCCTCCCCTACTGTTACATGTAAAAATTGTTTGCCCAATCGTGTTTTCGGGCACTTTAACTTAAACTGCTATGCACACAAAGTGACAGTTAATGATAACAGGTTAGATTGCATCCTTACCAGCCTGTGGTTTCTTCGAGCTTCACCTTCAAGCTGAAAAAAAAAAAGTAATTGAGAACAATTTGTATTGGAAAGCAAAATAATGCACACATGTAAGTTGAACTTGCACAAGTCAACACTTGTACTGGATTTGGCTGCTCACCGGAGTTAGGTCTCCACAAAGAAGCTTGAGAAATGTACTTTTCCCAACACCATTTGGCCCAACAACAGCCACTGAAAAAGGTAATTCACACACAAGTCAATGGTTGACCGATAATAAAAGGGAAATACTAGCAACATTTGTTTTTAGCAGAAAGCCTATCACGTCAGAAACAGCCAATAACTGTTGTTCCTGTTGCTGTAGCATAGCTCAAATGACAAGGCTAAGTACCCGCACCAAGTAAAAGTGTGCCAGGTGTTGCCTGGCAACATGAAAATCCTACACTATGGTTCCTGCTATGTCTAGTTTTAGCACTGTTAGAGTTCAGCTTTGTTACAACAACCTTTCAGAGTCATCTCCAATGACCTGCCATTCACAAAGAAACAACAATTCATTCTCTCTACATTCCAAAAGTGCATCTGTTGAACCTGCCAAGCCAGATCCCAGAAGCACGGTAAAAGAAGTATTTGTGCGGACAAGCAAGATATGAATCTCTGATGCCCTGAGTAAAGCTAAACAAATGTGCATGTAAAAGCTATACCCATTTGAGAAATTTCATGTGCAACATGCATACACAACGGTGATGATGATGACGTGTTGTGTTTAGTGGCGCAAGGGCCAGATATGGCCAAAGAGCGCCATGCAAGTGGTGATGTGTGACAATGATATGTCAATACAATGGGCAGATGGATTGCAGTACGTAGATGTTACTTGGCTGTAAAAGGGCCTAAAAATCAGTTGCTGTAAAAGTGCGTAAAATAGATGGGTATTAAAATAATGAACATGACAGTGAGGTGTGCTGTGACTCTAAATTTTTTGTTAGAGAACAATCATAGAATAAAATTTATCAGTACGGAACTAGCACTACCGCCTCACGAGGCCCTTAAACGCAAAGGTACGGAGGCGTGTGCTCTACAAAAACTACTATCGCAGGAGCACCCTCCAGTGAGAGAGTGCGCTACCGACATTCCTGGGATAATAACATGTAGCAATACATCATTTAGGGAGTTCAGAACTGCTTTCACATTAAAAAATGGTTCTGAGCCCAGAAACAATGTCGGATGCGGTGGGATGTGGTAATGAAAGGCTTGCGCAAAGTGCTTTTTCCATTCGGTTTCCGCTTTCTTAAACTCCACAAGCACGTGGAGGATGGTAAGCATTTCACCACATCTTCCACATAGTAGAGGTTTGTTGCCTTCACGGCGCGAGTCCACAGGGCGCGGTGGCTCCCTGAGAAGCAGCCACAAGACTAGTAGAACTAACCCTGGGAGTGTTAGCCAGCCGCAGGAGTCACGTGATCTTGTTGGGTGAAGGCAACTCGTCAATAAACCCACATATGCTACCTGAAGTCATCAGTGTTGCCAGATTTGAGACCCTCGTTCAGGGACTCCGGAACCGGGGGGGGGGGGCAGTGGGGGCATGCCCCCACACTCAAAGCTGTTCCGTACCCCCCCCTCCCTTCTACCACCCATGAGGCTAGCGGCTCCTTCGACTAGTTAAAGGGTGCTCCCTTCCTTGAAGAAACGAAACAAAATTTTGAAGCCGAGGGTCTGACGAAATCTCGTCTGGTCGAGAGGTATCATGGCGAAAACAGGAAAGACACCGACCAAGTTGAAAATTTTTTTTACTGCGAAGCTGTTTGGCTAGGCTTCCGTGCGTGTGCAAAAATGTGAGCCAATCCAGGTGATAGTGCAGAAAGGGTCCAAGCGCAATGGCACACACCCCTGCGGACTTCGGGTAGTGGGCTCCGGGGCCTGTACAATTACATGTTACAACTAGCCAAAAAAAAAACACCCGCTGGTTGACTATGTGCTTCCTGTACATTGTCACTCCTCCTTCATGTGTTGCAGTGAAGAACATCCCATCAATGGGTGCAACTCGCTAGTGTTTTGCATGGTCATCACTGCTGCAACTTGTGCCACTTTGTGCAACCTTTAGAGCTTTTTGGACATGCCCATGGTAATTTGAGCCCTTGAGGGAAGAGGCATGCATTCGTGATAGTAATTACAGTCGAACCCGGGTATATCGAACTCGCCAAAAAACGTTTATTAGTTCGATATATGGCATAATTCGATATAGGCTCGCTATAGGATTTTATGACGCAAAGGCACATACCAATAAGAAAAGTACTTTATTAATATGGTGGCTTACTTGCGTGCCCTACTTTGGAACAAAATAGTCCTGGATTTTCTTCTGTTTCAACGACATCGCTGCCTGCGACAGCACGCACGCCTCCACGTTGTCCAACGAGTCGGAGCAGCTGAGGCCGCAACCTTCTATATTCACGCAATAGCGCCGGGCCAACGCAAGTGCACTAATCACTTCGGAGGATGTAGACACGGGCCATCGTCAAATTCCTTATTGCTGTCGCTTTGGCTCGTGGTCGGCACGACGTCTGCAACGTAGTCCTCATCTTGTAGCTGGCCCATGACAGCGGAGTTTCGCGGCGAACGGCAAATTCTGCCTCTTTGCACAAGCCATGACGACAGTGCGCCAAGAAAGTTCAGAGCGCCAACAGGCAACACCACCAGCACGGACCACGCTGAATGAGGGCTCGAGGAAAAGAGGCAGCAGCAGGCACACAAGCATAAAGAAAGAAAAAATGGCGCTCACTTGTACCGCCTCCGCGCCTCGGAGAAAGCACAACAGCCTCTGATTGGCTGTAAGCGCTGCGAGCAGGCCAGGATCATTTTTTGCTGGGGGGTGTTCGCCCGTGCACAGCCGGGTCTAAATCACTTTTTCTAGGGTGGCGCCGGCAGTTTTTCCCGACACCGCGAGGGAAAGCCAACTTGCTGGGGCACTTTTGAGGCACATGGAGTTTGATACAGTAAAAGCTCGATGATACGATCACGGCTAATATGAATTTCCGGATGATACAAATTTTTCTGTGGTCCCGGCCGAGCCCCATTACTTTGCAACGTGCTAGAGAACGGTTGTTACGAATCGATTTTCAGCCTGCGTCGGTTGATACGAATAAACGCCGCCCCACCGACTGCCGCGAAAGAGAACAGCGCGCAGTCACGCGCTTTCTCTCCTTCTCTTTTGGTGCGGAGGCGCGGCGCCGGACAGCGCGGAATCCGCGACTGGGCGCGAAGAGTTTGAAGCGGTGGCGCTTCAAGAAATAAATGCTTTTTACGTACATGTGCCTGAGTGAGTTCACCTCTGACTCTTTAATTTAGCTACAGTCGAATCTCGTTAATTCGAACACGCTTATTTCGAACATACCGCGTACCGACAATGCTCTTAGCAGCGCGCCAAATAACGCGGCGGCGCCTCCGACCGGCATTGCTCCGACACCGCCATAGAGCAAAAGCTCAGGAGAGACCCCTCAATGCCGCGCGCGAAGGAACGGGGAAAAAAAAAAAGAACCCGCGGCGGAAATTTCCCCCTCTCTCAAATTGCAAGGTCAACGTTTCTGCATCGCGCCGGAACAAGCGTGTACGTGCCGACTAGAGTGTTCTAGACAACCGTATTCTAGAACACACTAGTGCCGACGTCTCAGTCACGCGGATAAAATGGCAGTGAACCCTTCTCCTCTATTTTCTAGTCACATGTTGACCTTGCACGCAGCAGCGCAGAGGGAAGCAGCGGCGGAGGCACAGTCGGGCCAACGAAACTGCCACGCCCGCAAACACTCGCTTCCCGATAACGGCAGAAAACGAAACTTCAGGGGGCGGCTAAAATAAGCTGGCGCCAGCACGGCGGCGGGCGCGCACGGAGAGGTGCGCAGGTGAGAGAGCTACGAGGGAGTTGAGAGGGAGGGCGAGGGGAGCCACCGAAGCGGCGGAGTTGACGCGGCCAAATCCGCTTCCCTGCCGCCCTCTTCCCTCACCTTCAACGGTCTCCGCACACACCCGTGTGCCGGCGCCGCCCGCTCGCTCCCTGAAGCTTCGTTTTCTGTCGTTATCGGGAAGCGACCGTTAGCCGGCGTGGGCAGTTTCGTGGCCCGCGCTTGCTATGCGCGCCGCGATATTTCACGACTCGCACCGTTCGTGCATCGTGCTATGGTGCACGAATACTTCAAAAATACGTCCTTTTAATTCGAACAAATTTTCGGGCCCCTTCGAGTTCGAATTATCGAGATTTGACAGTAGTTTTAATTGTGTTTCGATGATACGAATTTCGGCTAATACGAATATTTTTCTTGACCCCGTGAGATTCGTATCATCGAGCTTTTACTGTATATCGGTTGTCGTTGCTATTTTCGTTCGATGTAACAGTAACTTTTGCGATATATTCTCAATGTAAATTTACCGTGTTTAGAAATTGTTCGATATACGGGATAATTTGATATAAATGGGTTCGGTATAGTCGGGCTCGACTGTATATGACACTCCAGGCTCATTTCTACCGTCATCGTTGTCGCCGTGATGTTCTGTATAAAGTTTAAGTGCGATAACACTGTGGATGTGCGCCGTATGCTGTGGGTGCGAGGGTGAGCCAAGGGTGGTGGCTTGATCTTACGCACACAAGGGAGGAGGGCGGGGAGGTCAATCCAGTGCCCTCCATAAGTGTCTCTTCTTTCACTAACTCATCAAAGCCACCTATACATGAGGGTGGCTTTTTGTACCTCTGACTGAGTTACCCCGATGGCTGGTACTCATGTGCATACCAGCCAACCTGTGAACTTTTCAAATTCGTAAAATTTCCGTGAACATCACAAAGCAAAGTGGGGGTCGGAGGGGAGGAATACATTAATTTTAAAGCCTGCCCTCGGCACACACCTTTTGTAAAATGCATATGCATTTAATAATGATAATTTACCTTTGTGCACAGCATATAAAGCAGCAGCCAACTTGGAACACTTGATAATGACAAGCAACATATCCTTTTTCGATCACAGTGATATTTTCAGTGACTCTGCTGCTGTCGATTTCACATGTCTGAACCTTCTCAAGACAAGTACCCTTCTGGTTAAAGGGGTGGCACAGGTGGCACCACAATTTTTTTTTTGTATGCATTGTTTGCAATCCTGCGCTGCCTCAGACATTTTTAAAAATCTCAAACACTTTTGCAAACATTTTTCATTAAATATTAAGCAACATTCGTAAAATTGTAGAACTGAGCCCAAACCCATAAAATTTAAGAAAAATTCAGAAGAGTTGGCAGGTATGTATGTGTCATGCAGCAGGTGTCTAAGCATGACCGACAAAATTTGTGATTGCTCAATAACCTGCGACCACATTTAGGTGCATTTTTCACTGACATCCAGCTCAATTTTTGCCCCAATGATTCCTTTAACGTGTCCACATAGAAAGCTCTAGTGTTATAAAAGCAAAATCTCAAAATAATGTTGAGAAAGGTACTCCTTTTGATCGGTGCCTCCGCCTAATGGTTTGATTACGGCAGTACGTGCCGTTTACAGCTGCTGTAACATAGCAGAGAGCTCTAACCAGACAGCAGCAAGTCCTCTTAATATTCATTGCCCATTTCAGCTCTCTACATTATTTGAGCTGGCATGTGTGCACATGCACACGCATCCCAGTCATTTGCTTGCAAAACCTACCTCTGGAAGACATGTCAATACCAAAATCTAGGTTCTTGAAGAGTAATGGCTGTCCTTTGTATCCAAATGTGACATCTGAAATAAAGCATAAGCATTATGAATAACAGTAATGAAAAGTAAATAAAGTGAAAAAGTATAATCTACCCCAGGGAAACTCTCAAATGCAGACAGTGACAAAGCAAATAGTCTGAACTTGATGAAAACAGCCAAAAAGTAACAAGTGCACACACTATCTAAACGAAGTTGAAAACCGACTAGTTGATTCTTAGTCCACGTCGTTGAAATGCTAAATGAGTGCATCTGAAAACGCTCTGAATAGACGTAATGCTTTCTTGTGCCAATTCCTGCTTAGCATGCGGATATATCATTGCACGTCAATGAATAATACCTTATTCTCTCATTGGCATTTACTGCTGACTGAATGCAACTGACAGACTTTAGTGTGTTACTTAAGAACTTACTATAAAGGCCAAGGATAGGTGGGTTCAGTGGCGGCGGGTTTGGAAACTTAAACTTAACAATGTAGTCCTTGGGCCTCTGGATCAACTCTGGAGGGCCATTGTCTTCCTCGGTACCCTGCAGCTTCTGCTTGTTCTTCTGCTGCTTCCGTGTCAGAGCTTGCACTGTGGTTTTAGTCTGAAACAGAAAGTATGCCCAAGATAAAAAAAATCCGGTGTGACGGTGTTGTGTGTGGCACATACAGGCAGCACTCGTTAGAACAAGAGACTAATAATCCAGCAAGAAAAGTGTGCTGCATCCGAAGTCTGTTCTATCCATTATTAGGGCCACTGTACGTTGTGAAACAGTGATTTTTGATTATTGTAACCTAGAGGCAATTGCAAGAACAATTTAAAAATCAAAAGTAAAAGAAGTAAACAAATGAACAGGCTCTACGAGGCAATCGTACAAACACACTAGCAGCATGCTGCATTGCTGTCTTCTATTTTCCAAACATTGGCTGTCGACAAATGGCCATTTCCCTGCACGATGGAAAGATTTTCTTGCCAGTAGAATAAAATGTGTTCAAGTTATATTACAGCCATTGCGGCCAGCTCCCCACTGTGCCAGCCAGCCCCAGCGTGTTGCCGCCGCCGATGGCAAATATCTGCTACAATTTGTTTTTCACACAAAATAATTAACTATAGAATAAATTAATGCCTTAATTTTATCTTTCGTGAGAACCGATTACCGCTGTCAGACTTCTAATATGAATGAGAGCTGCGATGCAAGGCAAATTAGACTTAGAGACGACTCAGCCACATCACACGCTTCGCAGTCTGGACGCCACAAATAGCAGGCCTTTTTTGTGCGAATTGACGCGATTAAAGGTAAAAAGTTCTCAAAGCTCTGCATTTTGCAATTGTCGGCAGCTGTTTTTCAAGGGCCATCCACTGCGGCTTTGAAGCAAAGCGGTACCCTCAGCACCAATCTGGCAATGGTGGACGGTCGCAAGCAACTTACATGGTCATCCCCCAAAGCTGCCGTTCGGTGGAGCATCACGTGGCACGTCAAGGCAGCAGGATTGCTGCTAGTGCATTCGTTCCTTAAAGGGCCCCTCACCAGGTCTGGCCATATTTAGCTGACAAGCGCAATGCATACAATGCGTGCTAACGATCCTGTCTGCTAAGTATTACATCCCTACGTGCCGCGGAAAGAGTTTAATTTTCAAACCAAATGCCATTTGCCCTTCTTCTCGCAGGCGCCGAGTGCTCCCAGATGGAGAGCTGATGCCAATCACGGAAGTGCGCCTACGTACACGGCAGTGCAGTGACGTCACTCATAGTAACACGTGACTTCAAAAATTATTCAAGACAACATCAGTTATTCGTTTAATCTGTTGCTTCAACAGACAAAGTTTACAGAAATCATAAAATATACAAACTGAATGTCTGAGTGTTTTTGTTTTACTTCGTATTGTAGCAAGAGAGATGTGCTTCCATTTCGTCTGCTTGTTCCCACGTTGTGCAGTCACGCATGCTGACAACGAAACTACTTATGTCATTTTCTACCGTGTTCCAGCACGTGATCATGCTATGTGATCCACTTGTGTCTGCCTCAGTGTTCGTGTAGCACTGACTTATACCACTAGTCAGGTGTCCTCGTGCCCAATGCGCAAAATCGTGCGCTGCGCGATACGAGACAAATGCAACAGCTCGCACCTGAGACCGTCAGCAGAAGTGCGCTGCACGGTAAAAAAGTGCAAAAAAGAAAAAAGAAAAAAAAAAAAGGAAGGCGGGGCCCATGACGTATGTGTCACGCAAACCTCCAGCTCCGGTATGGGAGAACGCAAGGAAGGAATTTCACTTGCAGGGGCTAGATGGGGCACGTGGAGAGATTGTCTATGTCAGGAGGCGATGCTTGCCTCCTGAAATCATGGGTTTGCGGCACTGAAATATTTCTACCTCAGCTATTAATGAACCAATTTGAAAAATTCTCGCGGTAGAATACTCCTTAGAGGGCGTGTAACAACTTCCAGCTTATAACCAAAATGGGCTATTGGCCTGGTGAGGGGGCCCTTTAAGAAAGTATTTTTGCACTTTGCACAGGTGGCCGGAAGAAGTTGCGTGCAGTACAGTGCAGCATGTAGACACTGCTACAGCAAAGTATGTTGTATATGCTTCATCCTGACAAAATTTTGTCCATTGTAGCCGAGTCCATTAAAAGCAGAATTAGATGCAAGGATAATATAGACATATCAAACTAGTGAACAGGACGGTCTGTTAAAAATGCAATAAGTGATCTCGCAGTTCCTCTCCGAGTGATGGTCATAGTGATGCACAATCTGCCACTTAGTGCCAGTTGGACATTGGCACCACTACTTCTGCCTCTCTCATTTGCCGTCACCTTTGCAGCATTCGCTATGTTCCAAGGCTCCTCATGGGGACTAGCACATCATGCGCTAACCTACGTGTGACCAAATTTCTCATAGTAGAATAATGTTTGATGCCATAGAATAATGCACACATTAGCAGGGTCAGAGAGCCAGTGAGGTTTATTCAATCTTATGAATTATACTATACGACAAATTAACAAGCTTTTAATGTACTGGCGTTCTAGTCCATTTCCATTGTCAAAATAATAGCAATTGTAAGGGGAATAACCACATGTGTGACAGTTCCCTTACTCTTCGTCCCAATGTGTCAAAATTATTTGAAGATATGAAAATTCAATATTTAAAAAGTTGTAACAAAAGACACAAAAGAATACCTTATACATACTAGAGAATATAAGGTGAGAATATACAAGTGACGTATGTATATAACAATACCTACGTCACTAGAAGACATGCACGAGAAGAAAATTTACTAAATCATTATCAAAACAAATGAAAAAGCATTGCCTGCCTGCCATAAGCCAAGAGCTCAACACTTCTTTCGATGCAAATTTATCATAGAGTGTGGTACCAACTTCACTGCTCAGAGCAGTGCAGCAAGTACAGCAATAATGAGGAATTGTAGCTTTAAATAAAAGCAACACAGGGCACTTACAGCAGTTTTGCTTGACATGCCAGATGCCTTCATGAGCTTGATCTTTTTCTCCTGCTTCTCATACTCCTTGACCAGTTCTTTTCTTCGTTGAACATACATTTTCTTAAATTGACCTGTATCACAGAAAGGAGCTTTTTAGGAGGAATATATCTACATTCACACCTGTATATGTGTGTAAGTCGCCCAGTAAGGTCACAATACAGCACTTTCAATACATTTCTGTTATTAGCATGGTCCTCTATGGGAACTATGCGAAAAGCCCACATAAAGCATGCTACCATTTTGTACATTTTACAATATCATGGATAAACATGCCTTGAAGCAAATGATATATTGCGACAGTCTGATGTGCCAGGGCGAGTAAGTTTCTAAAAGTCGAGCGAGGTACCGCCCAGACATCGTCGATCGGTCGGTGGTTGGCAGCGATTGCAGTACCTGGCAATGTGGCCCACGTGTCTGCAGCTGTAGCACACAGGTAAATGACAATCAACAAACGGCTGCTCGAAGCGCTTACTTGTGGGAGATAGTGGAACAGAGTAACGTGGCTCAGCCTGCTGAACAGGAGAAACTGTCAACCTTCGAGCAAACCGGCCGGGGCGAGGGTGTTCTCCACTTCGCTGTATAGGCGTAAATATGCCCTGACACATTCGTGGGGCTCCTCTGTGGTTGATGTCCACAACACATACCGATGGTTGCTAAGAAGCACATGGTGCTGCAGGCCAAGTGTTGTGGGGAATAAGCAGCTGGCTGCACACCAGTGCCTTACAATGCAGCAGTTCTTCGCGCACAGTCTGCCGTGTGGTAGACAAAAGGTTGGTAGATGGGCTCACATCGACGCTGGCAATGGTTGTCACATTCGCCAGTCGTCCAAATTTTGGTGCAATGCAACAATATCTTCAAAAAGAACTGCACAAAAAGAACTATTTTACCACAGGCCTCCATGTAGTAGAATATTCTATTCTACCTATGTTTCCATCTTGCGCACTATGCATGATGATCCAACGTCTGGTCACTTGAAATCAGCACGAGCACTTTACCGCATTCAAGAAAGGTTCTACTGGCCTAAAGTGCACGAGACGACCAAACGGTACGTGTCCAGCTGCAACGAGTGTCAACGTCACAAGCGCCCAACAAACCCTCCTCCTGGTTGACTTCATTCAGTGCCACCTCCAAGCACTCCTTTTGAGCAAGTCAGCATTGACCTCCACGGTCCTTTCCCACGGTCGTCTGAAGGGAATCAGATCTTCGCGTGTGCCGATCACTTGACACGCTACTGTGAGACAGCTGCTATACCATCGGCTACTGCAACCGAAGTATGTCTTTTTCAGGTGCGTTTCATCATTCTCCGACATGGAACTCCCAGTCATCATCAGCGATCATAGGCGGCAGTTCACTGCAGACGTGGTCGAAGAGATGCTTCGTCTATGTGCTTCAAGTTTCTGACATTCCACAAACAAATGGCCTTACAGAAAGGACCAACAGAACTCTTACGAACATGCTGACCATGCATGTTGCGTCAGATCATAATAACTGGGACAGCGTGCTACCTTTCATTACTTACGCATTTAATAGCACCTCGCAGCACTAAACTATGGGAGTACAGTCCCTTCTTTCCTTTATATGCTCGCCCACCTTGTTACACACTAGACATTATTTTCTCGTTTTCTAATCGTGATAATCTCTGCATATCCGAGACCGTCCTCTCTTGCTGCAGAGGCATGATGATTTGCTTCTTAGTGCACTCTTGTTTCTTAAGACCACTCGAAAGCATGCTATGATCACTGATGCCAACATGTGATCTATGACCCTGGTGACTTAGTGCGGCTGCAGACACTAACAAGAAAACTTGGGTGATGCGAAAAACTGCTGGTGCACTATTGGACCATATGTTATTACAGACTGCATAAGTGAATTGACCTGCCACATAGCACGCCTCACATCAAATGGCCGACGGTCAGCAGAGACTGAAGTTACGCATGTAGCCCGTTTAAAGCCCTTTATCTCTCAACAGCCTGTTTGACCAGCCCGGCAGGGAAGGAAATGTGCGGAGGGAAATATGACAGTCTGATGTGCGTTTTGGGTTTACGCCTCCACAGGATGTGGGAAATGCAAGACAGGTGGAGAAGAGGAAGACAACGTTTGGCTGGATAGCTGAATCCCGATAGGCACTCAGCTGCTCAAGGCCATTGCGACTAACACTACGTGGCATCTCAATAAATGCCTATCATGGGTGTAACAATACAATACACGCGTATGCTTCAGCAATGATTATCATGGAACACTATCAATTACTATGGCTACCAACCTGCGCACTTTAAAATGATTAAAAATTGTGCGGACACAACACCAAAAAAAAGGGTGGGGGGGGGGGGAATAACAAGTACAGTAAAACTCCGGTGCTACGATCACGGCTGGTATGAATTTTGCCGTGATATGAATTCGTAACATTCCCTGACCGAAATGCATTGCTCACAATACGAAAAACATTGGCGGCGGCAGCGGCCGAGCCAGCAGAGCGACCAGCACAGACAAGCCAGATCCATAGTCGCCAAGCAACCGGCTACGTCACGGGGCTGCGCAATCTCTCATTGGTTCCCCCGTCGAGCGGACCGGACCGTACACAGCCTAGGTGATGCTTTGATCAGCGAGAAAGAAGACGAGGACCGCTGCAGCAGCAACAACGGCCAAAATGTTCCCTGCACTCGACGTGCTGAGGCTTTCAGTGGCGTGCGAAAACATTCATGAGATCACATGCGCGCACTTCTACGCCTTCCAGAAGGCAATCGTTGACGATTTGTGCAAGAAGAAAACGCACACAGATAGTAGAACCCTGTTGACATTTTTCAAGGGACTGAGAAAAAAGAAAGTCACAGTTTCACCCGAAAGGTGAAGCAACAATTGTGATAGCAAATTAGTAGACAGCTGTACGAAGTAAGGATAGTAGCTTTATCGGTCGTATAAACTTGTAAACATTCGCTTACTAACTAAATTAACAAGCTTGGTGTCAGGCGCACACAGGTAAACACATCTCGCTTGATGACCGTGGAAACTCGCTGTCATAACTCTAGAGTAAAGAAGCACGGCAGCCGCAACGAGCGAATTGACCTTTGCGCCGTCTCTTGCTTCAAAGGGAACTAAATGTCAAAAGCACAGCACATACTAAGCTAACTGGCACTAGGCACACTTTGTCAAAAATGCAGATCGTTTTGGAGATGAGGCCCACGCGGGCCGCGCACTTTGCGCACGTTGCAGATCACCTTCAAGATACAGCGTCTGCGTTTCCGCGCCGTATCGGCAACGTGCCGGTCACTTGTTGCAACATACAAGCTGGCTGCACCACTAAATTTACGTGACCGCCACATTCAAAAGCAATGCAAGATACAGGAAAATTACAGACTGGCGACATATCAAGGGGAACTTAATACAGTGGAATCTCGATGATACGAATCTCATGGGGTCATGGAAAAAATTCGTATTAGCCGAAATTCGTATCATCGAAACACAATTAAAACTAGTTAAAGAGTCGAGAGGTGAACTCACTCAGGCACACGTACGTAAAAAGCATTTACAGTATAGATCACTTATAACGTAACCGTTTAGAGTGCCGAACTGGCTAAAACACGGCCTTTTCCGACTCCCGTTTACCCTCCCATAAAACTCCATGTATACGCATACCGCTTACAGTGCATTCACATGAGACGAAATTGCGGCTTCCGCGGGAAAATCTCGCCGACAAGGACGGTAGCGAGCACGAGGTGCGCCCACCGATGGGAGAGGATATCAACGAGGGCGATGCGGAGGAGGAGCGTGAGACATGGAGCACGAGTCCAAGGGCGATAAAGTCGTCACCGCACGCCGTATGTGCGAGTGAAAGTGTGCGGGGGACGCGTGCCTTCACGGACAGCAAACGCACAGCGGAGAGCAAACACGACTTCCGTTACGCGAAAGGCCGTGGGGGTATGGGAGGAAGGGAGGGGGGGGCGACGCTGTGCTGCGGCGCCAAATGCGTATCTTGCAACCGAGCGCAAGGGTAACTGGCGACGCAATCTCCCCACGCGAAAGGAGCAAAGCGGGAAGGTAGCGCGGGAGGGAGGGGAGGCTCTTACTCTTCCAACTAATGCGTTCTTGTACTTTAAGCCTGTGCCTGCTTTCGGTGTTGTCGCGCGCACCATATCTTAAAAGTGATCTCCACACAGCTCTGACCTTTGTATGTGCTTACGCCCCTCAGTTTCCGTTGAAGCGATAGACCACACGAACCTTCGCTTGCTGTGGCGGCCACGCGTGGGGAAGCACAGCCGCCGCAGCGAGCAAAGAGACAAAAAGAAAAGCAACAAAAGCGCCACCGCTTCAAACTCTTCGCGCCCAGTCGCAGCTTCCGCGCTGTCCGGCGCCGCGCCCGCGCCTCCGCACCAAAAGAGAAAGGAAAAACCCGGTGACTGCGCGCTGTTCTCTTTCGCGGCCGTCGGTGGGGCGGCATTTATTCGTATCAACCGGCGCGGGTCGAAAGTCGATTCGTAACAACCGTTCTCTAGCACGTTGCAAAGTAATGGGGCTCGGCCGGGACCTCAGAAAAATTCGTATCATCCGGAAATTCGTATTAGCCATGATCGTATCATCGAGATTCCACTGTACATAGAAGTCAATGTATGATTTAGGTCGGGACCGTGAAAACGCGATGCAGCAGCCGGGAAAACGCCGCAGCAAGGAACGTATCAATGGGGTTCCACAATTAGGAATTGTTTCTGCTAAAAATAAATTCACCTTTTCTTCATTTTGTGTATGTTTTGATGATACGAATTTTGGGTGATACCAACATTTCACACGACCCCGCGAGATTCGTATCATCGAGTATTTACTGTATTATTTTTTTTCCCCAGAGCACATTTCTTTTTACAGGGGGGATGGGGGAATACAATCGTACTTTATAAATGATGATTTACCTTTATAAGCAGTACAAAAGCAGCAGGGAAAATGGCACAGTTGAGACTTACAAGCAACAATTTTTTTTATATTGCAGTGACTTTTTTAGTGACTTCCCTGTAGCTGATATTGCCTGCTACGGGAATTTGTCTGAATAAAATTCTTTCACCATCTCAAGACATATAGCCAGAGACTGGTGAGCTGCACTTTTTCATGAACAGAATTTGTAATACTTAGTACAACACTCGTAAAATTATCCCCTTCAGGTGCTGTGGGCACAATCGTGCACACCAAGATAGTGCATCAAAAGCAAAAGTACCGATAAAAATAATGATATTTAAGACGTGTCGCGTAAATCTTGAAACATTTATGATTGTATCTGTGCAGCAAGATTCAATAATGTGTGTCCAGTGTTTTAGTAAAACGAAATGGCTGGTTGTTTGCTCTGCACCATTCTGCACCTGTAGGCTTTTCTTGACTTTAGAGAAGCAAGAAATTTAGTGAGAGTAAATTTTCTATAGACCGAATTTATTGGCACCTGAAGGAGTTATAAAACAAGCTCTAATCCAGGAACGTTATGGAAAATTTGGGAGAGTTGGCAGCTATACAATTACCGATTACATACAGCTATGTTTCAGAAACAAGCTACTGGGAACAATCTTTGAGAAGGCAACAATGTCTTCCCAATCCTGAACTCTTGAACAGTGACAACCCATGATGACACTGAAGAAGAATGCTCTGTTATGATTTTGTCAGTGAGATGGATTGAAAATGTATACCGTACGCTAACCATAGGTTACTATGGCACCCTGGACTCGAATGTGCATGTGCACAACATACGTTTTCATGCTCATGGTATGAGTGTTTACACAAGTGCCCAGATGCCTGTTTGTACAGCTAACAGTCATTCAGATCTAGGAGCCACTGGAAAAGTGGTATGGGTCTGAAGCCCCATATCTCCACTGTTTGTAAGATCAGCCCACATATCATGAGTAGGCATATGCACATTCGATATATATGGCCACTCACTTATCCTAATCAGTGCACAGAATAAGCTGAGCACACTCATGCCAATGGAAAGTGCCAACATGCAATTGTAACACGCATCAACCATTTTGATACTTCAATCAATTAGAAATTGAACAAAATACAGTGGACTGGGCATCACTCATTGTCGCTGTCAGAGGCCTCCTTATCACTATAACAGCCCACAGCATCTCATCTTCAGGGCTGCCTATGGCATCAGAGATACCACATTTCTTAAACACCTTGCAGACCACGTGAGCCTGACAAACTTGCAGAATGGGCACAAAGGTACTGGGCTCTCACATCTGCAGCGACATGTGGATTAGATTATATTACAGAAATTTCATGAGCATGCAAGCCAGAAAAGATGCAAAAAAGAAAGATGGGTGGCAATCCAGCCCTGAAGATCACGCACCAGCTTGCTAAGTTTTTAATTTTGACAGCATCTACTAACATCCACTTGATTATTTATTGGTAAATGTTAGGACTCCATTACATGCTAAAGGAACAAAAGAATCAACCTAGCAAGTTTCATGAACAATTCCTGCGCCAAAATGGTTCAGGGAGGAGAAGAAACCTTGAAATCCACAACTTAACACTGACAAATCAGTGCTGAAGTTTCGACACAAAGTTTTAACAATATCCCCGTGCAATAATGAACCATTTTCTGCCAAATGAACAAAATAGCTTCAAAAGCGTACTTTACCAGTTAAAGCTGATCTAGTGTTGCTCTTAAATGCCTCTTTGATAAACATTGCCTGATAGTAGTTAAGCCTTACGGAGCAAAGACCTTGCACTTACACCTACAACCTAAAAAAGTAAAGACAACAAAAAAAGGGAAGAAGAAAGCAGCCAGATTAATCACTCACTGAAATTTCCTCTGTAGTAGAAAAGCTTTTGGTTGTCTAGATGTATGACATCTGTGCAAACATTGTCTAAAAAGCTCTGGTCGTGGGAAACCACCAGAAGGGTTTTCTTCCAGACTTGAAGATAGCTGCAAGCAAGTTGGAAACCAACCCATTAGCGATAACGTTTTAAACAGAAAAATTTGCCCACACTAGTACCAAGCAACAGCCACAGCTGGTTACATAGTTGTCTACTAACATAACTGCAGCAAGACTAACAACCAACCTTATGCAATACGGTGGCATAGTAAACGTTCTTAAATTTGAGCAAAAATGATGCAGTTCTGCAGTCACAGTCATTTTACCACAAAATGCTGCTTGAAACGATGCTATCCACCAGAACTGCTTCAGGAACCAGAGAATTACTTTTTACAGCTCAAGCATAGAAACCTGGACATAACGAATTTCATGACTTCATGAAGTTTTTCACTGGAAGTACGACTTTCTTATATGAAGGGTCGACTATATATTATCATGTACCCAGCAATCGTAGCTGGATGTGGTACTGCAGCGAAGGCTGGCTTGCACAGGGCAGGAGAGTCCATAAATCACAGTGCAATTTCAACACACAACACATTAAGCCATCCTGGCCACACTAAGACATGCACAGGCTAAACATGCACAGTAAACATGCACAGGCCACATTAAGAGGATGTGGGAATTGAGTCACTAGCAAAAGCTACTTACTTATCAAGCCAAATTACAGCGTTCAGGTCCAAATGATTGGTCGGTTCATCCAACAAGAGTAAAGTAGGCTCAATAAAAAGGGCCCTGGAAGAAAATGTAACCTTTCAGTTAGGCTAGTAACAAAAGTACAATAGGTCCAATAAAAAAAAGTGCCCTGGAAAAAAAAACAATCTTCCCGTTAGGCTAGTCACGGGAATCTACTAAGGCGCATAAAATTGTTTATGAGATGCATATAATGGAAGAAAGCCAGTCATTTACCAAGGTATCTGCTCAAGATAAGATAGCTCTACTAATGTTAAGAAGAATGCAGGAAGTACACAACTGCAGTATAATGGTCACCTTGATGTGGTTGTAAGAAACAAGGGGAGCACTTCATTGCCAAATGTGGTACACTTTGTGCAATGAAAGTACAGTACAATTGCTTTTGAGACAAACACAAAGGAACCATGAAAATCTGCCGTATCATAATTTCACCTTGAGACACACAAATTAGAGAGAGAGAGGTTTATATTACAGAACAGCAGAGAGGTCGGATTTATCTATAGCTTGCACACAAATATCCCTTATGCAAAGACAATAAATAAAATGGCACTAAACCAAAAAGGCATAACACATAATCTCATGTAAGGGCTATACCCCTGTGTTTTGGGCTAGATAATTAAGGAAAATATATTAGAAAAATTTGTTAGTGTACGAGCCACACCCCCCTTCGCACCTTCCAGGGTAAGCTCTGCAAATTCCTGGATCTTGAAATCAAACTTCTGAGCTACATCTCGGAGGTGCGGAACAACGGCTGTACACTGCCGACCGACATGCTGAGGTTCAAGACGTTAGAGCTGTCCGACAGTCGCAATTAGTTTCATTTTTTCAATGCTATTAAAAAATTTTTCTGAAAATTCATGTATGGATAACAAATTAAAAATTTACACTTAAATCGTGGGGGACAGAAAAACGCTGCCCTTATGCAAGTTTATATAGCATGTAAAAAAAAAAGCACTTGTTGCACTCTCAGTGATGGAAGCGTCATTTTACTTCTTGGAACAGATTTAGGAGCAGGAAAAATTCCACTTTGGAGCAGCCATAAGTGTTTTCGGAGCAGAAAAAATGTTAGTTGGAGCAGCTATTGGTGTTTTCGGAGAAGTTGGCAAAATATGCCAAACGAATCCTGGAGTTAAATGCATCACTGAAGCATCTCATAAATATTAGTATCTACTATGAAACATATTGCACATACAATAATCAACACAAATTGCAAGAAACAAACAAATAAGAAGGATGGTTATCGAATGCGCATAAAATGAGATATATATTTAAAATACCAGTACTTGTGGCAGTAATGAGATCAAACCAGTAAAGCCAAGCACCACATTATAAAAGTAACCTCAATCGCATATAACCGTTGCCAAAGCCGCAGTTGATAATCGGTATGAGATAGAAATAATTTTAGTCACTTTCACATTTCATCACAATGTCAAGTTAAAAAATACAGCTAAATGAGCTATATATTTAAAATGCCACTTCGTGTGGCAGAAATGAGATCAAAGCCAATAAAGCTGAGCATCACAATGTAAAAGTAATCAGTCGCATATCACAGTTGCCACAGCAACAGTTGGTAATAACCATGAGATCGAATTTCCCAGCGCCGTTTCGGAACAGGTTCGAAGCAGTTATCAACAAAAATGACAGTTTGGAGCAGCATGTAGCAGCATTCCCCTTTTGGAGCAGTTTGGGGCAACTGGAGCTGGGCATCACTGCAATCTGCATGATTAAAAGCATTGCTTTATGCCCGCATGTTTTGTTCAAGCCATTATGTAATGTCTGCTTACTTCTAATGTACCAATCAGTGGACTCTCACAAAAACTAGCTAATTTCAAATAACTTGCTTAAAACATAGTTGCAACCAGCAGATGCAGATAATCAAGCAATTTTAAGTCCTTGAAAAAGTGTGCCACCAACCTACGGTTACTTTCATGAAGGAAAAATTTTCTAGCAATAGAAATAATGAGCCAGAGTATTTATAGTCCAGAACGAAGCTATACTAATCATTCCAGGCCAACTAGATAAAAATCTGCCAGTGTGCGGCACTGTAGGTAGCTCATTTCATGCAGCAGTGCTCCTGCAAACTTTCAGCCACCTGGTAACACGGAAAATCTTTTATCATCAGCGCTACTGAGTAACCAGCCACACTACTACTGTGCTCTACTGCTACCGACTACTGCATTCTGATGCACATAACACATTGCACGTCGGTTGAGTGTTGTGTACTATCACACAGAAATAAAATGCGCACAGCAGAGCACATGGCTTACAGTACATCTACATTAGCTTATCAGTGTTTCCCGAGTGTGCCGGCAGACCACTGCAAGCCTCTCACTTTATACAACACTCGTTGCTGGACACCAGTGTAAAGATATTTTTTGGTTGTGTAGAAGCATCTGCTCGTATACAGCAACTAGCATTGTGCAAAATCATAGGACTGCAGTGATTCCAGGCATGCTCACGAATCACATTGATAAGCCAAGCGATTGGTTTATGCTGGAAAGTAAATTGTCATGTACACACCGTAAAATTCCGAGCAAGCGCCCCCCCTCGAGCAAGTCGAAATTACCGGCAAAGTTAGGGGGGGCGCTATCCCGGAACGGCACCAAAATTCAAGATGGCCACGACAAAATTTTCCCGCAAAAAAAAAAGCGCAGTTGGAATAGCATTAAAATTTTATTGAACATGAACTTTATTAAGCCAAAGATTTGTTAGTGGTGTTTATCACTCTCAACACCACCGTTACTCAAAACCACCAAAAGAACTACAGAAAGCGCATCGACGCTGCACCGACGCGTCGCCGCGACCGGCGACGCGAACATTGGTTATGCAGCGTCTATTCGAGAGGGTAAAGCGGCAACGACGGTAACAAAACATTGCTGCTTGGGAGCGTCGGCGGTTCGTTCTGAAGCGCCGTCGGCTACAGATTCGAAGTGAACTGAAAAAGGCCTAGCGACGATATCGGTGGCGAGTGATTAGCAGCGGTGAAGCTGCCGGCGATGCCAGAGCGTAGCCGCGACCACTCCTCAGTCACCGAGTGGTCACGTCACTGTGCCGCAGGGAACTCCTTTGTGCCGTGCGAGAGGCAGATCTCGCCGTCGGCCGGCGGTCCGTGAACTACCGACCGCCAGCCGCAGTTCACCCCGATGCACTCGCGTGCCCACTGGGGCGCCCGGGTACGACCATGATTCGATGAAATGGCTCATCCGGGCGCCCGATGCGCACTGGTGCGATTTGCCGAATTTGCCATCATTTTCGTGGACTGGATGTGGCAGGCCAGTGTTGGTGGGGGGGGGGGGGGGGGGCGCTTTCCCGGAACGGCGCGGAAATTTGAAATTAGCAGTGAAGTTAGGGGGGGGGCTCTTGCACGGGTGGGGGCGCTTGATCGGAATTTTCTGGCAGTATATTTCTTTCACAGCCTGCAGCAGGCTGTTGCTTATCAGCTAACCGGATGGTAACTATGGTTAATCTCCCCCTCCCCCTGTTGGCACTGTCGACTGTGAGGGCAAAGTTTATAATAATATAACAGTTACGCCAAAGAATTTTTGACTTCGCCCTTCAACTTAGTTATATTGAGGTTACAATAAGTAAAACATACAGTAATGTTTTGCTTTACTGATCACATGATGTGATGGTGTTTTTTTGGCACGGCGTATACACAGACCCACTGAGAGCCAAAAGGACTTCTTGTAACAGCAACCACAGTAAATGTAATAAACCTCTCACCTGGCAAGGGACACTCTCATCCTCCAACCACCAGAAAACTGTTTGGTAGGCCTATCTTGCATCTCACGTGTGAAACCCAAACCAGCCAAAATCCGTCGAGCCCGTGCTTCAGCTGAGTCAGCACCAATCAGTTGCAATTCTTCATAGACCTGCAAAGTGTAATAAAAAGCCTTAATGTGTCTCCCTGTGATCAGCTGGGCCCATGTCACTAAATACAGGCATACGAACTAAGAATTAATTTACATCGAACCAATTAAGGATTTAATAAAGACAGCTAAGTACCTCTACTTTTTTAGCAATTTGCTCAGCATGAAAACGAGCACTAATTGCACTCTCAGTGATGGAAGTAACATTTTACTTTTTGGAGCAGATTTAGGAGCAGAAAAAAACGAGCCCTAATGTGCCCTAATGTGAAAAAATAAAAACAAAGAACAAGGGGGGTCTCAATGCACGCTCACTTCCATCAGCACATAAGAGCTGGCATGTCTCAAGGACGGTGGGGGGACGGCCCCCAGGGCGCCATTTCTGGATCCACCAGTGCAACTTGGAGATGACAATTTACGATAAGAGATTATAAGTATTTTTTTCCATAAAATATCTATGTGAGGATTTAACACTGTTTTCAAGAAATGTAGCAATTAAACTTTCCCTTAAATTGAGCATGCTTCATTTTAATACATGCAATCATCGCAGAATAGAAGCACTTCACATGCTCCACACACTTGTACGTATAATCCGGAGTTGGTCGGAGACCTTGACGCAAACTTTCCTGACAGCCTCTCAAAGGAACAGTCAGCGAGAGTGCTCTCACGAGAATCACCATAACAAGATAGTTGAAAAAGTTGACAGATATTCTCTACTGAGCATGATAAAACATAGTGAAACTGCACTCTTACTTCTGTAAGTCTGTCCTGATTCTTCAGATTGCCACGAGCTGCATCATCTTCCAACTTTTTCTGCTCTTCCAGAAGTTCAGTGCGTTTAAAATCAGCCTTGAGGACAACTTCAACAGCAGGGGTGTCATCAGCAACCACCTCTACAATGCAACGAAGGCGAACAGTGAGCAGTCATAATGCAAGTATTGCGCAGCCATCAGAGTAAAAAAAAATGTACGATGCAATGTAGGCAACCGCAAGCCAGTATCAATTTTGTGCTGAAAGAGGTTTGCTCTTCAGGAAAGATCTGACAAGAATAATAAACACTTGAGTGAGAGACAAGGCATTTCTTCAGAATTTCCAACTCAACATATTACACAAAATGCACTCATCCACGATTTGCACCTTATCAGCCATGCAAGCAAAAACTAGAGGCTTAGTTTGGCCAGAAATTTTTGAAGGTGAATGCAATACAAGGGCAAAGTATTTGTGATGAAGTGTTCAAAATGAAATGGCATAAATGTTCATGCAACACAATAAAAAAAAGATCAATTTTTTTTTTTTAAAGCCATAAATTTCTTGAAGATGGCATCTGAAATTGAATAAAGCCCCAGAGGAAAAGTTATGAAGGAGGGTGAGAGCATAAACTAAACTCCTCTACCACCAACCTCTGCCTGCTTTAACCCTTTGCGGTCCATTGTCGGGCCCCTCCCGACAACGCAACATGGCCGCAGCAGTCCCCTGTCAGGCACTGCCCGACAAGCTTTCTCGTGGTTGAATTGCGCGCGCACTGTCTCATAATGCATGTTGCGCCATCTCTTTAAAAAAAGTCAGTAACTGATTTGATTTGAGCTTTGCTTTTTTTTAAAACTAGATGGAGTAGCTATGCAGTTAAACCCTTCGATTGTTCGAGTGGCGTGCAGCTCAGATTCGGCGCCACTTGCAGCGAAGCATGGCCGCCTTCTCGCCGAGTGCCTTCTACGGCAATAATTCTGAGCTTTTAGTGAAAGCAAAGACGATTGTAGTGAAGAAGAGACCTATGTGCCTCCATCTGATGACAAAGAAAGTGATTCAACAGAAGCCAGCGACAAAGAAGACGACGACGCTGGAGACGGTGGCAACAACAACAATCATTATTGTGCAAGCTATGCATTTTTTCGAAAGTTGATGAAATGGTGTAGGAAGCTTTTTTTTTGGCTTCTCGAAGTTCTGATTGTAACAGCTTCCTTTTGATGAGAATGCAGCTCCTGAAGCCGGGAGAGAAAGAGCAGCGAAACCTGCAGTACCAGAGGAACCTGATAGAGCAGCTGGTGGGTGACGTAAGGGCTCACGCTAGGAAGCAGGGCCCATCTGCACATTTGGACTGCGAACAAAGGCTGGATGGAAAGCCCCATTTCATATACAAGATGTCCGGCCGAAGCACCAAGGACTGCGCAGTTTGCAGTGACCGGAAAACAAAAAGGGGCAGGAGGGAAACAGTGTTCTTCTGCAAAACATGCATAAACAATCTCGGACTGCACCCAGGAGAGTGCTTTGAACGCTTCCACAAACTGCCTAAGTATCGCTAAATGACTTGGGGACAAAAAGAAACCGAAAAAAATAAACACCATGCGAGTTTTTCTCCCACAGTTGTGGTTTTCTTTCGCGGCGCCCGAAACTAGCGAAATAGTTACGGACCGGAACGACCGGAAAGTGAGTAAATGTTTTGGACCGCAAAGGGTTAATGACATCTGTGCTTGATACAATTGCACTGCGAGTTAAAACATGACATCCCAACAAATGACACATGCAGGAATTTGAAATAGTAGCTGAATGATACCCTCCTTTACCTTAAAGTAGATAACCCACAGAAATGACTAGGCAATACATTATGCCCATGCTTCAGTGTTTATCTTCCTGGCAGTATTTGTCTTCAAGCATAGCTTTAGGGGTGTGCAAATAGTAATTTTCAAAACCGAATTGAAGAGCCAGAAGCAAATTGAATACTTCTCAAATAGTTTTCTAATAATCAGCAGCTGTTTTCACCATAAATATAAGATGATCTTCATATCCTAGTACATGAACAATGTTAGCAAGTTTCTGTCATTAGATTGAGTGTTATGAAGTGTTGATTATTAAAAGTAAAGATGGAGCATTAGGAGCAAATAAGCAGTTTATTTGCATACTCAGGAGTAATTGGTGAGTGCACGTGATGGCAGTTCAGCCAGAAAAGTTAAACTCCCTGAGCAACATAATGCGCTCCACTATGTATCTTCTCGTGTTTTATGTCTGAATTGGTCGCTGGCATTAACTTGGTTGCACATTTGTGCATTTTGTGCAAAGCTGGTGAATTGAAACATTTGAAAACTATCTGTATTTACAAATACTTGCAACTTTTCGATTCAAAGATCAAATCGATGAGGGTAATATTTAATCTTATCTATTCTAAAGTTTTGAATATTTACACACATTTAATAGCTTTAAATAGACTACTACCCTATACAATATTTAGACAGTCACTCTCTTACTTAAAGTGGATTGAAATCATCACCCGAGTCTGTCATGCGCTGTTGCATTAAAACATGTGCTCGCCAAGCCCAATTACACAAAGGTATGAAATATAAAAAATTCCTTCTATACATTGCTTACCTTGCTCACACAGTAGGACATCAATGTTGGGTGGAATGTTCAAGGAACGGTTCGCAATGTGCTTCAACAGTGTTGTTTTCCCATGGCTGAAATAAATACATCGATGACATTCATGTCAGAACACAAAGTCCTTAAAAAAAGCAGTAGGAGTAAACACACTCACCCGTTGGGCCCCACAAGGCCATAGCGCCTGCCAGCTGTAATTGTGAGACTAGCATTTACAAAAAGATCTTTGCCTCTTGCCGAGATGGAGAAATTGTCAACCTGCCAAAATATAAACAGTCGTCAGTCCTAGCAACTGTCAACACAGGTGTACAAGTCATAACAGCCCAAGTATCCAATGGGCATTTATAACTTGTGCAAACAAAGAAATGAAAGATGAGTCGGTGGAAATTTTCAAGAATTTCTATAAAAATGACCACCAGTTAAACATATATTAGAGGGAAGAACCCCAAGAGGAGTTATACACTGATAATATCATTCCACCTGTGATACGCTTTGGTAAATATTTGACTAAGAGAATGGCTAATGCCTTTACCTCTGCACGTAATTAATTTGGCAATGAGGTCACACGGAAGTCAACACATAAATGAATTGTCATCAATTTCGCCACCTAACCAGAACAAAGTTTACACCAGACAAGCCATGTCAATGCGAACACAAGGCTTCACTTTCTGTTTTACCAGAAGTCTCAAACAAGTGGTCCATAGGCGACAGCTGGCCTGCAAAGCTCATCTGTGGTCCACGTGGCTCTCCAGAGCACTCATTTTCTCCCTCACTAATATGCACGAAAATCTATTTTCCCTTTTGCCAAAGATTACAAGTGTAGACCACGGGGAGCTGCATGCTAAGTATGCAGCTCGATGCTCTAAACAAGTTTAGAGGGACACTAAAGGCAAATACTAAGTTGACGTGGACTGTTAAAAAATAGCATTCAAAAAACCTTGCAGCGCTTGTTTCATGTCAAGAAAAGACTTAGTTTATGAGAAAATTGTGTCTGAAGCGTTTGCATACCTTTAGCGCAATTAATGGCCCACCCCTGTGCGGGGGAGTGGCGACTTTGCATACGCCATCACCGCCCTTTACTGCCGTCGGGGACTAAAACGGCGCTACAGTTTTCTGTACAAAACGTTCACATGTGGCCATGGAGAAGCCGAGCCAAGACAGCGTTGGATTCACCTCTGCAGCTGCTCTTGGTCAAGGGCCATAGACCGTTCGTGAATCCCGTGACATCACATGGACGTGGCATTGTCTGCTACTTGCAGTTTGTGAGTTTCGCGAGCCAGAAAAACCAGCCCAGCACTACGTGATAACAAAACTACAGAAACGCGAAAGCGCGGGTGGCTCCAGGGTGGAGAAAACTAAACTTTTCAAACACCTACGTTGTTGCTAAGTTCTTTTTCTAAAGATCAAGTAGATCTGGAGAAGTAGCATTTTATTTCGTCTTATAATGTAATACAATGATCTTTCTATTACGAGAGATTGAGTACTAGTGACAGAATTATAATGAGGAGCGCATTAGTCATCGAGCTAGTACTTGAATGGCCCGGAGGTGTCTCTAATCGTGTCCCTGCATCTACCTCAATTTTTCAAATACTAAAGCTATGTTCGTGATAATATTGACTTTAGGCAGCTCTCGAGCACAAATCTATCACTTTAGCTTGACTTAATATTTGCCTTTTAAGACCCTCCGCTTAGACTATGGTGACATATCCATCCCTTTCATTGACTCACAGTAGCAACTGGCTCATAATGCCGCAGTGTTCTGGCTGCCAATTATGCCAATTCACATGAAAGCTGCACAATGCGAAAAGCTCTGGTGCTAAATATGTGGACCCACAATTTTCTTTCATCTTGTCTGCTTCCATCACTCAGCATGCATGAAGTTGATAACCATGCCAGTGACTGCGCAAGAATATGGCCTCAGTTGCGACTCCGTTACAAGGGAACAGGGCAGAAATCTGACAAAGACAAAGAGACGCACAAAGAAGTCGCACACAGCACTGTGTTGCCCTGCAACGCTGCTCCCTTGTAGTGCTGTTTCCCCATAACGATGAACCAACAAGCCCAACTGGAAACACTGCTCAAAGGCAAGTTCCTCACCTTAATGTCTACGGCATTCTCCTGCTGAATCTGCTGTGCAGCCGACTTGTCAGCTTGGGATATTGTAAATTGGTCTCCGTCAGATGATGTCTTTCCCTTGTTGAGACTCTCCAGCTGTTTCTGGTACTCTGACTAATGAAAAGAAAATGGGAAGCTCATTTGTACTATTCAACTAACCTCAATGCTGGAGAAATTGGTTACCTGCTTTTTCATCATTTTCTTCTCTTTGTGAGATACCTTCTTGGCTGGTGCCACCTCTGACAGAAATGAAGGCCAAGAACAAACAGAGTAATTCTCATTAACAATCCAAATGCCAACCCATGCATTATCAAAGTACTTTCACATCAGAACCCCTTTCTGCCATGGTCCACCAAGGGCCTGAACATGCAATCCTCCTTGCTGCAATCGCACTGCAGGTAGACATATTTGCTTCATCTTACCAGTCTTTGGGACAAGAACCATTGCTGAAACTACAACAGAAGTTTTTAGCAGACTCAACTGGTTCAAGGTTAGCCTTCATCATACAAAAAGATGGACAGCGCTATTCGCAGTACCAGCTTACAGCCAGCAACTTAGCCGAACGCCTTTTCTCAAAGTGCTGTCTAGTTTGTATAAGTGGCACACCTTTCATTTCATCACACATGAAAGTTTGAAGCACTAATCAGATTTTATTATAATATTAAATCATTATAATTTACATCATTGCTATAAGCCCATGGGTCGAAGTTTATTATTCTGGGCCAATTTCCAGAAAGGTATGGCTGGTACAAGTGTTAACTCAATATGCTTGCTTAGTACAACTATGATTTAAAAATTAAATTGCAGCTTGCAACGTTCATGTATTTCATCGTGAAAGGTGGCTTAGTGTGCTTAACTGTAGTTATTTTTCTACATTTTATTTTTTTTTAATTATGGGGTTTTACGTGCCAAAACATACATTTTAATTATTTTTCACAAAGTAAACAATTCTTCAAATGACACTACCTTCCTTAGTCTTTCCCCAGGCTTTAAAAATTTATTTTATTATCCAGAAAGCACATATTAAAGAATGCTTGTCTACGGTAGCATTCCCAAATAAGCATTGGTCCACAAAACAGTCTAAAGTTGCTTAAACCTTATAAACCATATTTGCACATAAATAATGCAACCACGAATATAACACGAGGGGGGACTTTCGGTCTCTCAGAAAAAGAAAATATACATATTACAATTATAACAGGAGGTGATGCAGCAAAGAAACAAGGAACTGCACATAAAAGCAGATGCCCGCAGGGCGCTTTATTCATTGTTACTGCAAACTGCAGTCACAAAATACAGTGAAAGGACGAGTGCATGCACAGTTTACTTGTCCCTGCTGACATTTTTGTCACCATCGGCGAGAATGGTGTCTTCCATGCCACCAAAGGTATTGAACAGGCAGCACTTCAGCAGTGCCCACCACGCGATTGAAGACAGCTTTATTGTGTTCAATTGTGTGTGTTTGAAAATGGCTCTGTATGTGGTAGCGATCGCAGTGGTGCCCAATGGTTTAGTTCACTGCAGTTTGAAGTGCCCAAAATAAATCCAAAAGGACAGGTTACATTCGTGTCACGAATCCAAATATAATGCGAGGCACGTTCAGAGGCCAGAAATTTAAACAAAAAAAGCTTGCGCTAATTCGTGCAAATATGGCAGTTTATATGAAACTTTAGTGGACAAATGTCAATTGAGAAAAACAATTTTAGCTTCAGAAGCGCCCCACTTCATTTCTGATGAAGAGAAAGAATATTTCTTGGAAGATGCCACTTGCACATTTTAGATCATCATCTAGAATTCTGTTATTTTGCTGGGCAATAACTCTGCGTTTTGTGATTTTCATGGCATATGTTCAACCTGTGATGGTTTGGCACTCATCCAATAATGAACAAGGAAGTCAACCTTGCGGCATCAAACCTGCATCCACGAAAACTACCTGAACATTACCATCCTAGTCAATTACAGCTATGGTTTCTTAGCAATAAGAAATAGCAAACTTGAGCTATGAGTTCTTTGAAAAGTATAACAGGCAAAAAATGGTGATCACATATACAATGAGCTGTTGTAGCTCGCAGCAACCATCCATCATCACCAATTTGGATACATGTTCAAATTATTCAGCAACGCAGGCTTTATACAGAGCTTAGCGACTTATCCCACAGTAGCAATTGCAGAAAGCAGTGCTTGGAGATCTTACCCTAGCTGTGTCAAAGAATGTAATTATGTGGCATACTCCGATGACAGGCTCAAACAAGAAGTACAGGTCGGTCCACTGTTAGAGGGAACACGCGAGCGCAAGGCTCACGCTCCGCACAGCGCTATGCACGGGAAGCGGCGAAAGCCAAGCGCATGCGCGAAATGGCGCAGGGGCGACGCATGCCGCGCATTGTCTGCTGCCCCCATCGCTTCGCCTGCGCACGGCGTGCGACCACAATTCTTGAGCCGCAGTTGCGATGAACGCGATCCAAAGGAGGAAAGTTGCGCTTGACTTGCCAGCCATCTGGGTGCTAAAAACACAGCAATTATAGAACTTTGAGAACATTATAGGCGATATAAAGCACTGTTTTGCTGGAGGAAGCTTCGCGTTCGGACATCATTGCACGACACGTTCACTTCATGGATGGAGCGCCACGACTGACTCAACGAAACCAGCACGAGTGACACCACAGTTTCTTTTCGGAACTGTTGTGCACGGCATGTTTCAGTAATGCCTGGCTACGACGCCCTAGTTGCTGGGAGATACAAAAGGCCATGTAACGCTACCATTGGGGAATCGGGAAACGTGAACGTGTATATGGTCATTCGAAAACATCCCTCTTCTAAAATGATAGTGAGGGAGTGACACTAACGTATATAAGCAAAACATTCAGAAGAATTTGCAGTTACCGGCGGGGATGAGAATGCGTTTCCGTCCACGGAATACTCTCGCGAGACGCAGCACAGCAACATTATTTGGCATGTCCAAAAATGCCGTTCTCGGAAACATAGTTCTGCCGCTGCTTATTCGCATTCTACGCCATCGCAGTGGAAATGAGTGTTTATCTGCTTTCTACGTCTCACAGATGGCAGTGCACAGAATTAAATGTTTCTCCTTGAAACGGGGGGCTCTTGACGTGCACTTGCACGGCAGCGCGGCCACGCGCCAGCAAAGCGAAGGCGCAATTCGGTAGCAGACGATGCGCGGCATGCACCGCCCCTGCGCCGTTTCGTGCACGCACTTGGTTTTCACCGCTTCTCTTACATGGCACTGCGCAGAGCGCGAGCCACGCGCTCGCGTGTTCCCTCTAACAGTGGACCCACCTGTACATGGCAGTGTCCTGGTGCCTTTATTTCTTCATATCATTAAGCAATATGGCCTTCCAAGCAAAGCTTTAGTAAAGTTTATAGCTGCCTCTTTTGTCAGCCACTGGACGCGTCTCATAGCCCTTCTATACATTAGTACTTTAGCAGTTTCAAAAGGCTCAGAAACAAACCTTTAAGAGTGGCTGACGTGGCAAGTACTGCCAGAAATCAGTAGTGTCCCTTCAAATGTTCTGGTGCACCTAGCAAGAGCATGTCCCTCCTAACTGAACTACACTTTGTCATGAAAAGAAAACTGTATTCTAACACCACCGGTATGTTATTTTCTAAGGTTCTTCATTCCTTACATTCCCTCCTCCATTACCCCTGCTGCCTAAACGAGCCTTAAAGAGAGAGAAAAAAGAAAATAATGACCAGCTTCAATGTCCCAACATTTGCAAAGTCAAAATTGTCCATTTCTCTCCTTTCAACTCCTTTTACTCTCTCATTAATTATCAACTTTGTCCTTTTGGTTCAACCTGAACAGCATGAAGTCATACCGATACCTAGCAGTCGGTGGGATCACAATCTTATGCATTCCTTTCTGCTTCATCTTCTGTTATCACGGTGCGGCAAGGTAAAAGAAATAGAACGACAGTAGGGCAACAGTATGGCCACTGCAGGGCTGTTTGACATGTTTCATTGAAACTGCATTCCTCTGTGCAGGCCCTCGGCGTACTGCCAGCTCATCCTTTGGTCTAGGCCGAGTACGCTGTCATTTTCCTTCAGATCTTCTAGTCTAAAACAGACGAAATTGATTCGGTACTGTGACACAGTTTGGTAGTAATGAAGGATTTACACAGGGTAAGCGATATCTATAGCTGAACAGTGTAACCGCATAGGCACCCTATCACTGAAAATATAATCGTAAGTGATCGAAAATAAAAAATTTCGTCGACAAATGCTTCATATGTCAGCGCAGTGCTGGGTCAACGAGCGCTTTGGAGCTATACATGTATAGTGTACTATAAATAGTAAGGACTTCACAGCGTACACGACCTTGGTTCCGTACCCCAAATATGCAGTTCAGCGATCGACTGTTTCTCTCTTCGTTTGAGTACATGCTCATGTCTCCACCAAAATACTTCATGGAAAAAAGAATAATAAATTAAAAACGATACGTTTTCATTTTTGACTAGACTACCACATTACGACAATATGCATAACTAGGTCAAAGCGACGATGACAGCAGCGACAATCAATATGCATTCATAATGAAGTTTCACTACAGTTCGAGAATGTCAAACCGACCGGTACGGTAACCTTACTACAGGCTGTGCAGCCGCACCGAGAGCACACAGAAAGTGACACCGACACACACATAAAAAAAATGTCATAACGATCGCGGCATACCTTTGCTGGCGTCATCGCCTCTGCTTTCCTTCTCAGAGCCTTCACTATTCTCGGCATCGTCGTCACTTCCCAGAGCCTGAAATTTGTTCTGACTGCGACGTACAGGCTTGCAATCGTGGTCTTCACCATCAGAGCCGTCGCTTATGTCGAGGTCCTCAAGCTTTTTTTCAACGTCGCCTTCAGCAGTACCTTTTCCAGCTTGTTCTTTCTTGCCGGACTTCGCTTTGGATTTCTTCGGCGGCATATTTAGGAAATATTAAGTTAAACGTACCTGAACCAGTTATACAAAATGTGATATTAGACGTACTTTACGTTAAAAACAATTTTTTTTTTTCAACCCAACCTAAACGAGCCCCCAAAGCCGCCTGCTGCCAGCACGTTGCCGAACCCGCGGAACGGCGCACTATCACATGGTCGATGCAGACGAAGTGAGGCGAACCGGCTGAGCGCGGCTACAGTGAACTGCGAAAATACCGCCGCAGCGCTGCGATCGAAAGTGGCTTTCGCCGCTCATAATTTCCCGTTGTCGTGCTCACCATGGAGGAAGGAAATTTTTTACCTCCATGGTGCTCACGCTAGTATTCACACGGCCATTTTCCTTCGCTTCATAAGAAGCTTCTTACGTGCGGGTTAATGCCATTGTATTGGAATAAGGGTGCAAAGTATATCTATAAAGAACAAAAGAAAAAGATTCGTCGGCCCTACCACTCCGTGAAGATGGTTAACCAGCGAAGCTGAAACGTGGGGCCCCGGTGTTTATCACTGGGTTAATCCCGAGGGTTCATTGAAGTATTTCTCAATTATGAGGTTACACACACGTTCGGCTGCGACGGAGAGAACGACGTCACTGACAGTAGAGTGACCTACTGACAGTATGCCCGCAGTCCGCCGTTGTCGCTTGCGTTCGATGTCTCGAGTTTGCTCGGCGGCGTGGTTAGCAGCATTCGCCCTCCATTGCCGCTTGCGATTCTTCGAAATTAAATTGCTCCAAAATTAAATCTGTCCGTTACGTAAGACAATGAATGGCTCATACCCCCTTAAGCAATGGCTCATACCCCCGTAAACGCGGCCTCCCCATTACGACGTCAGAAGAGAAGTGAAATTCTAGTCTGAACTCTAGTTTAGGCAATCATGCAATACTTAGTACGGAGCAGTGGGGGGCACAGCTTGCCAGTTCGGACCTGGGAGTGCAACTAGCACTTCTGGATCAAGTCCGGCGGGTGGCGAGGCCAGTGGAGCGCTGGATGGAGGGCCCCACCCATAAGACTCTATGACCCAGTCCTTTTTTTCCTTTTGAATAAAGTATTTCATTCATTCATACACTGGAATGATGAGCGGCAACGCAGCCAGCTGTGGAAGACGACGACGAACGCGGGAACAGTGGCACGAGCGCAACCCGAGGGGCGCCAACGAGCCAGCTTCGGAAGAAGACGACGACGCACGAGCCAATGCTGATGATGATAGTTTTCTGCACACAGGCGATTTCGCTTAGTTATATTCGATTTCGCCTAGACATATAAAGCTTCGCTTTAAAAAAAACACTGCTTTAAGCCTCGCGTATCAGCTGGGGGGCGTATTCTGCAACAATCACTTTCGGTGATATTATCGCCTTGGCCATCATGCAGGCGCGCGCTGATTGGCCGATTGAGCAAAATCGGATGAGCACGTGCTCAACCAGCCAATCAGCTCATCCGATTTTGCTCAACCAGCCAATCAGCGCGCGCCTGGTGGCCAAGGCGTTAGTATCGTCGAAGTGGATCGTCGCAGAATGTGACCCCAGAACTTTAATTGGTCTTTGGGCGCTTAATTGGGCAGCTTGCAGGTGTAGAATAACTGTCATTCATATTCCTAACAACTTTAGTTAAGCAGTGGTAGTTTTACTGTCGTGAGCACGAAATGGCTTCGTCGATACACAACGTTAAACGATCACCGTGGCTGCACTTGGTAGGCATTTCTGTCCTCCATATATGATACGTCCGGTTCCGCACATGACCTCGCTGCCACAGACAACCGTCTATTCGTACTTTTTATCGATTCGAATATGCACCTTTTCGTTCATATCAGTTTGATCATGGGTACCGAGTTCGTCGTCGTGCCCCCACCGGAAACAAAATCCAGAGCATACACGTGACGAAGCTGATGGTGTCAAGTCTTTTCTGTTTATGCTGGTAATACGTACAAAGCCAACGCTTGTCCGCAACTGCAGCGCTGGAGTCCACGTACGGAGTCGCCGCATCTTCTCATTCGCTTCCTAAAGTTATTTTTGCAGCCGACTACAGCACGGTGGTTGGTAGCCCGTCGACCTTAAGCCATCTGACATTGCAATAATCACAGACGGCCGATCACGTTAGAATTGCACTAATTCGTAATGACACCGCTACTGTTCCAAGCTGCCACTCGGAGAAACGGCGGAACGCAAAACTGCCTTCTTCCATTAATGCTCTGAAACACGTAAAACTGCTGGCCTACAAATCGCTAGTAAAGGCTGATTCACACTAGGCCGACACGGCACCGATTTTGGTCTGTCGTCTGTAGGCGACAGCGTTTTCCTTCCTTTAAACCATTGGCCACAGCGTTTTCTGTCCTGCAAAGTGCTGTCGTCATCAGTCGGCAGAACAAAATCGTTGTCATGTCGGCGTAGTGTGAATCAGCCTTAAGAACTAAACTCGAGTGCGCATCTTCCACATCGGACCCGCATCAATTAGCTTATCTCATCAACGCACTCGAAGCTACTATGCAATATTGCGCTGCCAGGTTCACTCATTCTTGATACTCTCACGAACGTCAACGTATGATACCTGAAAACAGAATCTAGTTTATCGCTCCTATCATGTCGTCGTCGCATCGCCACTCTCTCCCTCTTCCATAAGTTCTACTATTCGCCGCTTAATCATTCGCCATAAATCGATCGTCCCATCCCGCCGATCACAGCGCACAAGAGCAGGGCCGGTATTTTGTATACGCGATGCCTTTTAGATGCTAATGCCTTTTCGTGCTTTTCGCGCTTTGTCAGTGGTCAGAGCGACGGTCCGTTCACGTTATCAACGGGATCAGCCGGCCGTGAGCGGTGGATGATAAGACTAGCATAGAATAAAGCATAACGCATCGCTACAAAATGCTGGCCCAGGCCTGTGCACTCTGCATTATGACGTCATGCTACTTGGACCGCCAAGCCCGGCGTGACGAAACTGGTGACGTCCAAATCAGCGCGGTTTACTCGGGAGCATCCCCATTAGATTCTATGGCGGTCGGGCAAGGTAGCATGACGTCATTAATCGAAATACACTGGCCTTGCGGTCAGTAGCGCACCCAGGATATCTGCCAGGGGGGGGGGGGGGGGGGGGGCGTTTGGCAGTTTGCCAATACCATCTAAACAGCACTAATTTCGATTTCTTCACAGGACATTGTCAAAAAAAAAAAAAAATCTCTTTTTGCGAGTGTGCAGACGATTGCACGTCTTACATCTTAGTTGCAGCACTGAAATGCGTAAGGAAAGAAAAGGGGTTAAACAAAAGAGGGGGGGGGGAGGGGTTAAGTCGGCCTCGGGGGGTTTCTGGCTACGCCCACTTCGCCTGTCTGTCACGCGACCTCACAAAACCGCGAAAAGTCACCACGTCAAAGTGACGTATAAGCGAAAAAAAATGCATTAATATGCCGAACAAAACTGAAAATTTTTCTGAATAGCCACAGACTGCCCCGTTCCGAAAGGAATAGAAGATGGCTGACCGCCGATCGCTCAGGCCCTCGATACTCGCACCTGCCGGTCAGCATGTATTTATTTGAGCATGATAAACCTTTTTGCGTGGCAGTAAAACGTTATCGAGCCCTTTCGGCATGCATACGACATCGCTCTGCCAACTCTTCCTTGCTGAGGATCCGTTTTAGCGGCATTCTCATCCTTCCGTTGCACGCCGCCGCGATTTTCGACCAGCCACCGCAAGCTAAGTGAAAAGGCCGTTTCACATGCTGCGACTGGAGCGAAAAAAATCGGTGCGATCGCACGCGTCGCAATGCGATTTTTTGAGGGCTCATTCACATGGCGAAGCGGACCAATCGGAGAAGCCGGCACCGGTTTCTGTTATTTCACCGGATTCGGTTATCTATTTTCACTGTGCTCGCTCGGCCTCATCGAAACCTTCTCCACTAGAGCGTGCTCCTCGCCTCTTGTCAGCCAATTAAATAAGAAAAACCGCTGAGTGCAGAAAATGTTATTGGTTTTGAAAGCGAATAAAGGTGACCTAAACGAGGAGAGTGTTTGATTGGGTTGTTCAGACAACGCTGCGGGTCACCGCCCGATGCTTGCGTCGGTGGTTACGTAAATTTGACATCAGGAGTTTGGAATCCTTTTACGTTATAGCACCCATGGCCGACGACAGTTTCGCTTTGAAAATGATTGACAGATGCGTGACGTGTTCAAAATTTGCGGTACCGCCCCGCTGTCTCTGATGGCCGCTGACGCAACCACAATTCTGACCAATGGTACCAATGGTAAATCACGTGAGAGTAAGCGAACGATTCGCATTCGGAACCGTTATAATTAAGATTCCGCCCCTGATTGTATACCCGACACGAATTGTGTAGTGATTCACACTACGCCGACACGACAACGATTTTGGACTGCCGACTGATGACGACAGCAGTTTACAGGACGAAAAACGCTGTGGCCAACTGTTTAAAGGAAGGGAAACGCTGTCGCCTATATACAGTCGCCAGACCAAAATCGGTGCCGTGTCGGCCTAGTGTGAATCATCCGTTACTGGAAGACACGTGGGCACCGGCGATTACACTGGACCTTTCGACGAGTCATGTATAAAATCCGAAGCTTTTGACCGCTTGAACCGCTGATTCAGGGCCGGTATTTTGTAGCGATGCGTTATGCTTTATTCTATACTAGTCTTATCATCCAGCGCTCACAGCCGGCTGATCCCGTTAATAACGTGAGCGGACGGTCGCTCTGACCACTGACCAAGCGCGAAAAGCGCGAAAAGGCATTAGCACAAAAATACCGGCCCAGATTTCGACGATCGCCGTCTGGTGCTCGTCGCTATCGTGGCTTTGAGACTGTCACGTACTTGTTTTTGTGGGCACAGGTTCGCCCAGAAGAGAGTTTAGTGATTCATAGCCTTTGCTACTGTGTTATTCTCCGTCATTACAACGTGACAATGTTGCAGTAAAGAGCAATAATGGATATAATGAATAAATTCTGGCTCCCCCTTCAACTTCGTTGTAACGAGGTTTTACTATTTGTCATTTCTCGACAGTTGTTTGCAGTTCCCTAAACTGCGGTCTACAGCGACGCTGCCAGATTTGGAAACAGCCACTCAGCATAAGCTAAATCGCGAAGCTGTCCCATTAGCCAACTTTGTTGTAGGCAACTATGCTCAACAGATGCAACCACTAGGCCGCGTATTTCTGTGGCATATGCTTCCGTCGAGCGGCTGTACCATCACTCTCTGTAGAGACGAAGCACTCAATGCCTTGTCCACTCATCAAGGCACAGTTGCAGGACTTACAGAGTTCTCGAGGTGTTGAGATTGAACAAGGTAGCGCGCCTACGACCCCAACGGTCGTCGAGAGAGAGAGAGAGAAAACATTTCTTGTTAATGAGGTGGGGCGACTTCCTCGTAGGGTGGAACCCTTAGTTCAGAGCCCCATTGGCTCACGCCACCCCGCGTGCCCGGTGGATCAGCCGTCGCTGCTCTTGCGGGTCTAATACCCCTGACACACGGGCACTCTAAAGTCCTTTAGGTAAGGGGACATCTACCGGAAAGGCATTCAAGCGCAGTGACACACGACAAAGGAGTATCTACCTCCCGGAAAAGTTCCTTTGCGGAAAAGAAGATCGGGCATCTACTTTTCGAGCGGAAAGGTGTACTCTCGCATACAGCGCTCACAACTCATCAATAGACGAAAACGTGTTACATAACTATGGTGGCCCGTAAGCATATTTTTTTACCTTGGAAAATGTTTAAATTTTTAGTGGTAATGCGATTTGTCGAACAGTGAAGATTTACTCTAGCTATACTCACAAACGCTCGTACCTACTCGCACCAAGTCGCTAGCACCGCCATGTTGAATTCCGAATATACGCATTATCATCAAAAATGGGAAGAAATGTTTTTAGGTTCTACAATCACTAGATTGGTTGTATATAATTTGGGGTATATATGGTTCATGATGACAGGGTTCGTGTATGTTCATGTTTGTAGCTGCCGCCATTGAACAGACTGGGCCCGATTGAGCTTGGGGTGAGGCTATGCCAGTATTGTAACACCAGAGCCACACTAGATCACATCCTATGGGCATGTCCAGCATTAATCAGCAATACTGGGGTCGCGGCCTCCAATGAGGGCCTTCGGGTGCGTTGGGGGACTGCGCTGCTCAGTTCAGGCCTGGACCAGCAACTGTGGGCTATCCAGCAGGCCGAGGAAGCTGCCGGGAGACACGGTCTCTCCGCTGACTCCTAGGTGGGAACCCAGCCCAGCAATCTGCCGGAAATAAACAAAGTTCTTCTCTCTCTCTCTACAATCACTAAATGTAATCTACACGCGCAGCTTTTTCTAAATGTTTTCTCTCTTGCTGCTTTAACACACGTTTTTTTTTTTTTTCCGCGTTCATCTGAGGAGCCGTGCACGTGCACCTAAAGAAGTTAGTGTGATGCCATGTGTCATCGGCGCAACTTCTTTCTGCAAAGGGTCCTTCGGAGTAACAAAAGGTGTTTCCTGCAAAGGACTTTACTTTTTCCCGTGTGTCAGGGTAAGCTGGTAAGCGCAGTCTCCCAAGAGGCGTAGGATGCAGCGCGTTCGCAGAACTCGCTTCGAGGCCGTGCGGGTCTTGCACTGCCAGTGCTTCAGCGCAACGTGTAGTTTTAGATTCCTCCAACAAAATGGATGCCGCGGAATGACGTCACGCTAACGCATGCGTAGTAGTATAACGTCGATACTGTAGAATGGTAGCATCCAATGTGTCGACGTGCCGCTGGCCGAGGAATCGTGGATTTAAGTTTTCTAATACCTCGCTTATCGAGAAGAACAAGCGTTTGTTGCAAGTTTGCTAAAATGCGCCTACAAGCGGATCATGACTCATGACTAAAGGGTAGAACGTTGAAGCGAGGCTACATGCCTATCCACATGCCGCGGCTCGTCGGTATGCGCTCTCGAATAATGAGGCACTGGAATGCGGATGCCCATGATCCATGTGTCCCTCCGCGTCACAACACCACTTGCTTAATCTTTTTAAATAATGGGGTTTTACGTGCCACAACCACGATCTGATTATGAGGCATGCCGTAATGGGGGACTCAGGAATGATTTCGACCACCTGGGGTTCTTAAACGTGCACCTAAATCTAAGTACACGGGTGTTTTCGCATTTCGCCCCCATCGAAATGCGGTCGCCGTGGCCGGGATTCGATCCCGCGACCTCGCGCTCAGCATCCCAACACCATAGCCACTGAGCAACCACGGCGGGTTACTCTCCATCGTATGCACGAACAGTGTCTTACATTACAGTACCACATTATTTTCGAACAGAGTGTAGCAAACGCCGTAAACTGGCTCACTGACACTATACATGGTTGACGCAAAAAAAAAAAAAAAAGAAAAACGCCCACAGAGATTCCGTGGAACTTTGATTTGATTTGATTTATTGATTCGATCCGCGTACACAAGTGCGAAGAAGCAGGGACTAAAGACACGTAGCCTGACAGAGGACCAGGCCTGCCCTCTAAACAGTTCGGCATAGGTCTATATGAGTCATCATAACTTTCCAAATTGGTATACAGCAGTCGGTATACAGCAGTCATCAAAACGTAATTAAAATAATGCAATGTTCAAACAAATTCCACTTAGGCTTTTTTGCAGGCATCACACATCTTTTTTTTTCGTCAAGTCAAGTCAATTTATTTCAGCATTTCTTTTGTACAAAAACAGAAGAATGCTAGGACAAGCACAAAAAGCTGCTAAGCTGTAGCTTGACTGGGTGCTTGCCCCATTACTTGGCAGAAACAAGACAGAAAAATACATTTGAGTGAAAAAAGAAAAAAAAAACACAAAGCACATCATGTAAAATACTCAAAAATCTGCAGCCACTGCTCTGTTATAGTATGCCACTGTATAATATAAAATGAACAGCAGCCTACAGAACAGCAGCCTACACAACACGCAAAGCACATGACGTAAAATGATTAGAAACCTCATTACAGAAGCATAACAATGAGTGTCTACAAGGAAACTTTAACAAAATAACATAAAAATTTAAAAAAGGCACAACACAAATATTTCAATTCGATGTAATAGTCTAATCATACAAATCAATGAACAGTCTATATGTATTTAAGAGCACCAGCGATATCTAGCTAACACTTTCGCATATAAACAAAAAAATTACGAACATTTTACATTATCACACATTTCAATAATACAGTTTCCATTCGCATAAACAAATAATAGAGAATAAAGAAATTATTTGTATGCTCTCGTATCTACCGAGCCAATAAAAAAAAAAAGAACTCAGCATGCAAATGAGGACTTCGTAGTCTATTAAGGCAAAAAGAACATACCATAAATATAACTTTCATCAGTCAAAGCTTATATACATTCTCTAATTGAAATTTATTTCACTTATTTCCTAAAGCAACCTCTACTGCAGAGAACTTATTGCAGCGCGCCAGCGCGTGTCTCCGCAATGAGCCAGTTGAAGCCAGTTCGCTCGCAGCGCCCTCGGCAGGTTTTTCCACAGCCGGACAGCCGGCGCGACGTTGGGAGCTCCCCGTTTATTCCACTTAATGCGCTCTACTCCATCTCATAGAGCGGAAAGCGGAAGCTGATCGGGTTGCGAGGACAAGGTCTTTTCTCCCTTCCAGTTTTGGAACTTGATGATGTAATCATGCCAAAGCATTCACACAATTTTATAACAATACATTTTATATATAAGTAGCCGCAAAAAAACTGATATATTTTCTAAATTGCAGTTTCTGTGGCCATCGATTGCCTTGGGTGACTTCGACCCC
>NC_051154.1:189476291-189506291 GCF_013339745.2 Dermacentor silvarum | reverse complement strand
AACGTCCTCAGCGTGGGAGCGTGGTTGAGGGCTGGACGACAGGTTTTATCTCCGACCTTCGCGACTGACACGTCTATTCACGTTCACGAGCGAGGTCGTTAGGCACGCCGATCACCACGCGTTTGCACGTGGTCCGAGTATGGTCACTCTGGGTGAATCGGAATTCACCACACGTGGTCTGGGCATCGCAGCTCAATCGTAACAGCACCCGTTCCTTCGGCAAGCGTCGGCGTCCGCGTAACCAAGCGAACAAGCACAGCGAAAGATGAAAGCGAACGCGGAGGGCAGCGGGGGATGAAAGACGCGAGGAGGAAAGTTGAGGAGGAGGAGGGTAAGGCGAAATGGTGAGAAAAAAAGTATGGCTACGAGATGGCGCCAGAGTAGCGCGCGTCGTCCGGGAGGTCTGTTGGCGGCGGCTGCTGTGAATCGCGCCCGCTCGCCACCCACGCGCTGACTCTCGCAATCTCCACATTATCGAGGCAGTCGCGCCCCACTTCGCTCCGTTTGCAACGTGCCTCAGTAGACAGATTGTCCGTGCCAGCCAATATATCGTGAAATGAAAACACGTATTAAGCTGCGCTCAAATTTCGCATTAAGGAGTATCGCAATCATCGGTGATTTTTTCTTTGAGCAGCGGTAATACCCGCCAACAGGAAGGAAATCAGAAAAAAAAAAAACACAAGGAAGAAACAGACAAAAGGTAAAGTACCAGGACCCTACATGTACCTCTGTCTGTGTCTTCCTTATGCTTTTGCTGGTTTCTTTCCTGTTGGCTGACGTTCTTCGGCTCAAAAACCACTCACCAACTCGCCCAGCAGGTCACTCTCATGAGCGTAATATTTACTGTTTGTTAGTGTTCTTATATTTCTTTTCTTCACTATGAGTCAAACGTTTTCCCATAGAGGTACCCAAATAACCTAGCCACCCATCGATTTTCAGTGATATTCCGCAATCGCCTTTCGAAGCAGATTTTGCTCTGAACCTCCCGCTCTTCGAAGGACACCCAGCCTATGGCTCCCTGCCCCTAGTGCTTCAGTTATAGTTTTCCATGCATCCCGTGCTAGACATCTGACAGCCCTCTGATTAATCTCCAGTCCCGCCTATACTACAAATCTTAAGCACACTGCAGCACTGAGCACTGTGCCTTCCCATACACTTCAGTTCACAATTAATTCATACCTTATAGCTTGATCCATACTCCTAGGTATTTTTACTCAGCTACCCTTGGTATCGCATTATCCTGTATTGTGACCAGCTGGATAGATAGATAGATAAACTTTAATCCAAAGATAGTTTTGTCTTGCCACAATGGGGCATCGCTAATGGTCGGGGCCCCTAGTCCAGGGCTCCGCTGGCTCTTACCATCTTCTCTGCTCTCTGGATCAGCTTGAGCTGGTCGTCGAGGGCCGAGCTGGACAGCAGTGCCTCCCATTGCTCCCTCGTGGTGTTCGTGTCATGGTGTTCTATGTTGTGTAGCGTGCACTCCCACGTAATGTGGTATAGGGTTGTTGTGGCCCCACACCACGGTCATTCGTCCCTGTAGGCTGTGGGGTGCATGCGATGTAATATGTGTAGGTTCGTGTAAGTGCCTGTCTGGAGCCTACGCCAGGCAGCGGCATCCTCCGTCTTTGGTATTCGATGGGGTGGGGGATATCGCAAGCGACTCCCTCTCTGGTAGTTCAGGATTGCTGAATACTCGGGGTCAACTGGGTCAGGGTCATCTGCATTCGGCGTGATGAGTGCTCGGTTATGTGCAAATTCTCGAGCTGCTCTGTCGGCATACAGGTTACCCGTGATGGCAGCGTGACCCGGTATCCAAATGATGGTTATGATGGTGTTGTCGTCAGTGTCCTCCTTGAGTATTTGGGCTAGGACTTGTGCCGCAGGTCTTTCGATTCTTCCCTGTAGGAAGTTGCGGCAGGCCTGCTGGGACTCCGTGAGGATCGTCAGTGGTTTGCTTGCGGGTTGGCCTTCGCGGATGGCTAACGCGATGGCCAGCTCTTCCGCTTCCGTGATCGTTCAGAGGCGGGTCGATGCACTGGAGGTTACCAGCTGTTCAGTCGTGTCATTCAACTCCCCCCCCGCCCCATGAAGCTTGATTTCTTTTAAATTTCAATCCCAGAGCTTCGCTTTCCTCTATAGATTGAGAAGAGTCGCCCCCTCGTGGACCCTGGCGGAACCACGAGCTGTGGCGTCATGGCCTCCGAGATTGCAGGCGTGGCAGGCTTTCCTCCGGCCGTCCCATTCGGCGCGCTCCCCAGCAAAAAAGTGTAATGTCGCGCACGCGCCCGGCTGACTCGAGATGGCGCTGTTAGCAGGGGCTTCAAGCCTTAAAACGCGTAGTTGTAAGACGAGGTACACCAAAGAAGAAGAAGCATGTGCTTGCTGCGGTGAAGCTAGGAAAACAATGGAACATGTTCTATTAGAATGTGAAGATACCTACCCAGCTGTCGGTTTAGGTTCCGCTGGCCTCCTTGAAGCCCTTGGATACAGAGATAGCAGGGGGAAATTAAACATGTCCGCAATAGGGATTAGTAAAACGCGATTGGAGATTTGGTGGCAGGAAAGTAGGGAGACCGTAAACGACGGAGGCGTGCAAAGTTCCCAGTAGTGGTTCAGAAAGTTTGATGCTGGGAATTCTTGTGTGTTTAAGAAAACAAAAATATAGATAGGACATTAGACAAAATAAGAACAAGAGCTCACAACGGGAGTGTGATGTTTTGCTATGTAGCAGCAGACAAAGAGCGACGCGTGAGCCGGTGCATTGTCATGATGCAACATCCAGGTCTGGTTTTCCCCCCATTCAGGCCTCTTACTGCGCACAGCATCCTTCAAACGCGCTACAATTCCCTGGTAGACTTCCTTGTTTACCATCTGACCACGTGGTACAAATTCATGACGGACAATGCCTTTGCACTAAAAAAACACAACCAACATCATCTTCATCTTTGATCGACTCATGCGTGCTTTTTTTGGACGAGCAGACCCTTTGCCAACCCACTGCGACGACTGTACCTTCGTTTCAATATCATAGCCATAAACCCACATCTCATCGCCTGTTATGATGTTCTTAAGGAAGTTTTGATTGTCATTGGCAGTGGCAAACAGTTTCTGACTGATTTCAACACGGGTCTGTTTATTATCATCAGTCAAAAACGCGGCACGAATTTTGCACTGACACGAGGCATCTCGAACTTGTCAAATTTGATTGCATGATCCTACGCTGATGCCCACTCCGTCAGCAACTTCTCGGACAGTTAAACGACGATTTCCACGAATCACAGCACGAACTCTCTCGACATGGTAAACATCTGTTGATGTGGAAGGTCGTCCCGACTTGGGATCGTCACCCTCCAACATTCTGCCGTGTTCAAAACGCTTAAACCACTCATAGCACTGCGTGCGACTGATACAGTCCTCCCCGTCTGCTTGGCGAAGCAATTGGCATGTCTATGTAAAAGTTTTGCCAAGTTTATAGCAAAATTTCACGCACACACGTTGTTCTCCGAATTCTCGCATTGTCACCTTGGCAATAATCCGACGAATAGCTTGTGAATGTGCTCACTTCAGTGGTTGTAGTTCGCCAACTAACGGTCAGAGCGAAACTCAGCAAATGGCAGTTTGTTCTCTAAACCTGCCACTACGTGCGCTCAGTAGCCACAGCGCGCTCCCTCTGCCGGTTAGCGCTATTTCAAAAGTTCGGTTTCTTTTTGAACACACCTCGTAGAGCCAATCTGGGAAATGACATCCAAGTGTACTTTATGGCAGCTCTTTTCACATTTACATTCCAGCCCTTCGACAAAAATGGCTACTGTTCTTATTTCATAGCTGCCACCCCAAGGAATGTCGGTGCCTGGGGAGTTGCCAGCAGCCTCTTTCGGCGCTATCCCTTTCCCGAATGAATAAAAAAAAAATGTGTACGCACTCCAGCCGAAGCTTGGTATAGTAATATAATGGTTACCCTCATGAAATCGCCTAACAACGCGTGTCGGCCATTGCCGAGTCTGCCTAAATTTGTAAAAAAAAAAAAAAATTAGAGGGAGTATACTGCCGAGGTGAAATCTGCCGACTGCCCCTGGCCGGCGAATTAACCACTCCTGGTTGTCAGTTAGACTAGACAGACCGTCCTGGCGTCGCTTCATATTTTGCGTGTCAGCCACGAGTGCCAGCAAAATGACTGCAAAAATAGTCAGGAGGGGACTCGGTTTGTCGGTAGTATGAGATACACAAAAGTCGGCACTCACAGGTATAGTTCATAACGAGCGTAGACGTGTTGGGAAGATATATTGATGAAGGTTCTAGCGCAACAAAGGACACGGACGAAACACACACAAGCATGTCTCCGCTCGCTTCGTCCGGGTCCTCTTCAACTTTCTTGAATTAGTAGGACATATTTGCTAAATAAAGGCGTTTAAAACACCCCGACAGAGTCAACTCGGAAATCAGTAATGCGGAATCCCACAAGGTGGAGGAAGGTTCATGAAAGAGATAAATTGTCATCCACCTGAGTTTAGCACGAAGCTACAGTGGAAACTCATATCAGTTAGCTTCAGCGTTGAAGAAAGATTCATCCTGCATGGGTCCGGGGATCAAGCCCGGGACCAACGCCTTTCCAGGGCGGTCGCTCTCCCATCTGAGCTAATCAGGAGGGTAGGAGATTTGTCATATTCTGCGTCCCTGCGCTTCGATTTGTCGATTAATTCGCCCTCGTAATACGACTTTCTAGCCTCCTGGTTAGCTCACATGTTAGAACGACCGCCCCGGAAAAGCGTTGGTTCCCGGACCACGACGCATTTTTCATCAACTGCAAACCTTTCTTTCTGAGAAACCCGTATGAGTTTCCTTTGTAGTTTCGTGATGCACTCGGGCGAATGAGAAGTTTAAGGTCATTGGAATTCTTTATTTATTATTTATTTATTTATCACAATACCCACAGCGCCCGTAGGCATTACAGCGGTGGGGGGGGGGGGAGAGAAGGAAACAAAGAACCAATCAATAAAGCAGGCAAAACAAAACATGTACCCGGAACACTTTCATACTCGCACATACACACAAAAGCACTATCTCCCTTCAGTGTGCGTATAGAGTTTGAAAATACATCGTTTGAAAGAATTGTTGCGACATCGGATGGTAACTTGTTCCATTGGCTTATGGTTCTGGGAAAAAGTGACATTTTAAACGCTTCAGTTTTCCACGCTATTTCTTTAACCTTATTTTCATGGTCCAGCCGTTGAGAAACGTAATCAGGCTTGGAAAAATATTTCCCGGGGTCTATACCTGTTCGAGAGTGGAATATGTTATGAAAAAGTTTCATTCTTAGATATTTCCTGCGTTGCTGCAGTGATTCCCAACCGAGGCTTTCTTATGCTCTTGAAACACTGAAATTCCTGGCATAATTTGAACAAACAAAACGAACTTCTATGCTTTGAATTCTTTCTAAACTGTTCACGTCACGTGCCGACCACGGATACCACACAGCACAAGCATAATCCAGAACAGATCGGACATTTGATTTGTACAATGATACCTTTGTCTCCAGTGGCAACTTTTTTGCATTTATGCGCAGGAAACCTAGAACGCGGCATGCTTTAATTGTGATGTGATCAATGTGACGGCTTCAAGAAAGAACAGGTGTGAAATAAACACCAAGATGTTTTTGCTCCTGAACTGATAATATCGTGGTTGCATTTAAAGAGCAACAGAAGTCATGAGTTGTTCTTTTCCTTGAAAAACGCATATGAACGGTTTTTTTTTCAAGTTAATGAGCATGTGCCACTTGTTGCACCACTCATTTATCTTATACAGGTCATTTTGTAAGACATTGCAGTCATGGGTAGTATTAATAGTCCTGTACAAAACAGTCATCGGCAAATAGCCTCATTTGCGATGAAATTCCGGAGCAAATATCATCTATATAGATGAGAAACAAAAGCGGTCCTATGACTGATCCTTGGGGCACGCCAAAAGACACATCAGCTTCACGGGATGTTTTGCCATTAAGCACTACTTTCTGTCTTCTTAAATTTAGGTATTCTTTTATCCAGTTAACAACTGTACTGTTTGTATTATACATTTCTCATTTTTCTATAAGTAACGAGTGAGGGACAACATCGAACGCCTTCTGGAAATCTAGAAACCAATAGTCAACAGAAAAACCCTTATACAAAGCTCCTGCTAAATCATGCGTCAACTCAAGCAACTGCGCTGTACAGGAAAATCCACTATGAAATCCATGCTGCTGGGGGCTGAGCAAGGAGTGCACGTTCATGTGGCTCATACTTGGCATACTTTGAGCATTTTGAGCCTATCTAGCCTATGAGCCTAGAGGGGAAAACGCCCGTCGCATGCTGCGCGCAAATCCGCACCGCGAAAACAGGCGAGCGGCAACATTTTCCTGCTGCGGAGCGAAAGGGTCGTGGAGCTATTTTTTTGCGGCAGGCCGCTCGCCGCCGTTCGGGGAGACCAATGATGACCGGCCGATTCATTCACGTGGCCAAACGTTGCGAGGAACTACACCCCGTTCTATTAGCATCGTTGGTCTCAGCCGCAGTGATTGTAGCTCAGAGCAAATCGCTTGCTTGCCGCGACGGCAAAGACGACTGCAAGTGCGGCCATGCCAGTGCTGGCGCGTTCTGCGGCCTGCGGCATTCCGCACGTGTTTTTCTCGCTAAATGTGGACGTACATTTACGCCGACCGAGTGGCAAATGTTGTTTACTAGCTTGGGCCACTAGCTATGTGGTCTTGGTACTGACAATACTGATGACGTCCTGGTCGTCTTATTGTCGTCATTCTTTTAAAGCGAAGCTTTCTATGTCTCACTGATTCGTCCATGAGCGCCGAAAACGCACTACAGGAAAGCCAACTTACACAATGGAACCATTTACGCACACAATAGAACAATCTGCGCATCTGCGCACACAATCGTAGAACACTACAGTTTACAATCGCAGTTGTACCGATACGCACAATGGGAACTGCAACGCCACGCTACCCAGACGAACTGTATATATCGGCAATGCATTACGCGCGTCACGCAATGCATTCCCGGCCGTCACCATGGGTAGTGCAGCGCACGGCAGAAGAATAGGCTGCCGTACGCGAACGTAAGCGCGAGCGCAATCGTGCCCGTAAGGCCGATCCCGTGTATCGACAACGGCATGCAGTCCATGAAAGTGTGAGTGTGTGTGTGTGTGTGTGTGTGTAATCAACGGCTACATGATCTAAAATAAAGGCTATGCAACTTAACGAAATGTGTCTTCATTCAACTTCAACGTTCGAAAAATATAATCCTCCACAAGCAATAAAATCACATATGCATCGCATCGGGTCGATCAGCATTTCTTGGGTTCATTGCGTGGTCGTTGGATTTGGACTTTGACTTTGATTCAGTTTGCATTGGCGAAAGCTTCGCATTCAACCATGTTTCTCTAAGAAAGGGGCTTTGATTTTCTTTTTCATCTGACTCGCCACGCCGTCGTTGTCATGTCTTTCACGCCGACCCAGTGGTCCAAGTTGTCTAATAGATTGGACCACTAGGTAAGTGCTCGTGGTCGTGATGCCGTCGTGGTCGTTGCATTGTCGCCACTCCAGCTTTGTCATCCAATTCTCCTCATGCTGTTGTCGCCACGCCATCGTCTTCATACCCTCGTCTACATCCCAATGTCCTTATATCCTTGTCACGTCATCGTTGCCATTGCGTTGTCGTCATACAGTCGTCATCAGTCATGCATTAGTTGTCATACCGTCATTCCATCGGTCGTTCCACCATCAGTCATTCTAACTTCGTCATCCGACACTCGTAATGCCACCGCCGTCATCACGGAGTAGTCATCCTGCTGTCGTCGTCGCGCGGTCGTCTTACCATCGTCATTACTTCAGAAACGTCATCCCGTTGTCTTCATGCCGTCACCGTCATACCACCTTCGTCGTTTCATTGACGTCATTCCTTCTTCATTCTATAGTAACCATGCTGTCGTCATTCAAGCGTCATTACGCCGTCGTTTTCATGTTATAGTCGTCATTGCGTCATCGTCAGAGAGCAGTCATCATGCATTTGTTCTAATATCATCGTCGTGATGCCTTTGTGGTCATTGCATCGTAGTCATTTCATCTTCGTCATCCGGAGGTCGTCATACCGTCGTCGTCGCAACGCCATCATCATCATACACTCGTCGTTACCTCGTTGTCCTCATGCCGTCGTAGTGACGCTGTCGTCACTATACCATCGTCATCACTTCAGATTCATCATTTCATTGTCATCATACCTGCCTTCGGGGCTCTATCGGCGCCATTCCTTGGTCATTCCATAATCGTCACTGCGTCATCGTAAAATATTCGTCGTCACGACGTCATGATCATGGCGACCTTGGTAAGCGAGTGTCATGAAAGTATGGGCCGATACCGGAGCACGTGTACGTATATCGCGTATAGCTGAAGCAACGTAAGTCTGAGAATGACCACTACAGATTCTAAATAAACGTGTCTTGAGAGCAATATGGTGCGTCGCTGCATCGCAATTACTGTCCGCAGTAATCGTGAGATAGGTTCTGCCGGAATTTTCCTTTCAAGAGTCAGGTCGAGTTGACTGGCGGGCAGAAGAGAGAGTCGCGCGTAGCGCATATAAACGTGGACGACTCGGAGGAGTAGTAACCGGTTTTTTGTGGTCACTGGTCACATGCATGGTCCCGTCGGACCACTACTAACGCGGCTCGGTGCGACGCTGATGGGCTGACTCGCTTCCTGTGTGTGCGGAATGGGGCGCGCCAGACAGCAAGGCCGGTGTTCTAGAGAACACACGGAAAGACCTTGCTATCAAGCCTGGCAGTCTCCCGCTTTTTAGTGTCTTACTAACCCTTTGTCGGCAAAGAGGTTCTTTGAAAGTGCTAGTTGCGAAACATCTTACCTACGCTAAAGGAGACGTGACACGGAGTGCACAAAAGCAGGGGCCGTCCTGTGCACTCAGTGGGTTTGTGTCTCGTCTTCCTTTAAGCTTGTGTCACAATGTCATTAAACAATTGATCCGGCTCTCAACAATAGTAGCCAGTCCTGTTCGTTACAAAGAAGAAATTGCGGCCGCGGACCACGTTAAAGTAATAGGCATGCATGCGATCAAGATTCCATAAGGATTTCAATACGTCGAATCTTTATTTTGACATGGTCAGTGACTGCACTTTCTTCTTTGTAACATGTTTTCCTGATCAGAGGGATTTCGTTCGAGCGCTTGACTACAGTCCTGTTCGTTCTCTCCTCCAGGTTGCGTCGCTATGCGTGATTTGACCAGGATAACGATGAAAAAAAAAAAAGAAGAGCACGAATGCATCACATTCATTCTCCGCTTCGTCTTAATTAAAATGCATCAACAGAAGGGATTACTGATATGATCCATTGGCCGGTCTTAGGAGGTTTGATAACGCGAGTCTTCATATTCTTCCTTCTTCTCGTGTATTTTATTTATTTCACTGCTATGTCGGCAAACATAGGTCAAGCCCTCCACTGTCAAAAGTGGGATAAAAAAGTATGCCATTTACCCTCCGGCCGAGGGGGGGGGGGGGGGTCCGGATAAAGTATTATAATCAGCTGCGCCCTACGGTGTGACACGGTACGCGTACGGCATGCAAACGTTGGATTATCAAATGCTGGAACTATTTAATCTCTCTCCAGAGATAGCCTACATAGCGTTGCAGTCTTAGTATCTTATCACCATCAAAAATCTAATCAAACCTCTTACAGGTTTAGCTGTCGAATTTCATTGTCCAACCACGACTTATCGTGTATACGCTCGTGAAAATAACCTTGTTCGAACGTGCAGATCCATTTCAATGCCAATAGAACACTGACTGGATTTTTTTTTCTTAAGGCATGTGTCACTTCTGAATGGAGGGAGGGAGAACACCATGATAAATGTTATGGCGAAGTAACATGTGTGTTGATGAATTATTGGCTGTGTAAAAATTCTCAACAAGACGTGCTCTGAAGCATTACATGGGGGAAAGGTTTCAAACGGAACAGTCATATACGGGCAGCTTTTTAAAGTATGCGATATAATTACAGGAAACAAACTTTTATTGCAACGGTTCCAAAGAAGCAGCTTCACTGGAAATCGGGTTGTAATTCTCCAAGGTCGCATACATCCACTGTCGTTTTTTCTTGCTAATATTGCAAGCAATTTATGTTGATTGTACTTCGTTGCGTATAACCTGGACGGTACTATTACCTGAACTAGCGATACATTTATGCTGTAGACTTAAACATCAAGTACAATTCTTTGTTTAATTATTAAAATTGTTTGTAGCAATAGCGTAGTTTTTATGTGCCCTGTACTGCTGCTACTGGGCGGGATCTGGGACCTCTGTGAGGCACTCGTTGCCTTTTGTCCCTGTGTCATCTTGAGATTTTGTATAGTCGCAAGAAATAAACGCAAATTCAAATAATATTTCGGGCCTCCGTGGTTCACTATGTGTGACCACCACACTGGCGGCAAACATAAACAGAAGCTCTTTATGGCACCACTCGTTTTGCCCTTCGATTGTTCTTGGAGCTTATCTTGAATAATATTAAACGTGAGATGGTGAGCGGAATGCTATCGTGAGCTATATTTTGTAAGATGTTTCCGGCTCGCTACTGCTTCCTCCGCCTACCTCTCTCCACTCCTGAATCTGATCCGCAGAAGCGGCTGCTTACTTTTTGTCTCATTTCCATACCGCTTTGCCGTAGACACTTTGGTTTCTTGCTGTTGTCAGGAAATGTAAGCAGCTCGTGATCCTTTCGGTGAATACAAACGTCTTGGCAAGAAAGAAAAAAAAAAAAAACATTTGTAATGACTATTCGGGCCCTTTATGCTCCTAGTACATAGAAATGAAAGTTAAAAACGTGTTTCTTTTCTTTCTTTTTTTCCTAGGGTTTCGTATCCATGCCGCTTTCCTGAACTACCGTTCATATACTACACTTCCTTGTTACACCATTCTCTTAACAGCCGTAGCCGATGCCCGACAGCCTGTCCGTTGCTTGCGGCTTCCCGATCTTCAAAGGGTTCACATAGACAGGTAACGACGGAGTTCGACACCTGGAGGCGGTTCGCGTCCTGCTGGTTTGTAACACGGTGCGTTGTACGTCAGTCATTTTCGCCGTGTGGCCTGTATATAGTGTAGAATATTTAGAGCTACCGGGCTAGTTACGTAGATAAAGCTGGAAATTGAGAGTTCACGTCATCCGCCTTGTCTTAAACTCGATCTGAAGCAGTCGGTCTGCAGTTAAATGTAAAGAGGGTCGATGGATACGTATATAATTTCGTTACTTGCAGTTAAATGGGTGGAATTCATGTTGTTATCACGTACCTCCCTTCACTCGGTTAATGAGAGCAAGGAAAGCACGGGGATCAGAGCGAGAGTGGAGCGGATTGTTTCACGAGAAAGGGCATTTTCAAGTTTCCTTTCTCAGATCGCAAGTAAATTAAAATAATGGAAATAATGTTGCCAGAATGAATACGCCGCTGGATTCGTAATTCAACTGTGTATGACGGAGAGGTTGTGGTGTAGATGGGCATGCATCATATATACGATGCAACCTCCGTAGATTACTTGTCTATGCGCTCGAACGGAGCGCAACGCAGATGGTCCATTCGAAAGTTGTTTTAGAACGTTGAATATCAGTGTGCGCTTGGAGCTTCCTTCATGCAAAGGCTACCTTCATGCAAAGTTAGTGAAACGTTTCTTAATGCTCTCTAAAACTTCGCTATTTATGTTCCTCTCTCTCCTCTTTGTGGGGTTTTACGTGCCAAAACCAGTTCTGATTATGAGGCACGCCGTAGTGGAGGGCTCCGGATCAATTTTGACCACCTGGGGTTCTTTAACGTGCACTACAACGCAAGCACACGGGCGTTTTTGCATTTTGTCTCCATCGAAATGCTTTGCGTTTGTGTTTATGTTTTACGTTGTATGTTTATGTTTTACGTTTAGTTTAATACTTTAAAAGTTAGGTAAGTAATCCTTGTTAATGTTCATTTATGGTTGAGCAAAAAGTAATCTTAGTTGGTCAAGCTAGACGACAATAAAAAAATACTGAGTTCCTTGTCTGGTGTATCATGTAGCTCTTTATATATATATATATATATATATATATATATATATATAAAAATGAGAAGCACAACTTCGAGGTTATCTTAGGTTTATTTGCCCAACAATTTCGCGAAGTTGTGCTTCTCATTTTTCTAAGTTCGCTTGGCCCATTGAAAATCAAGTGACTATATATATATATATATATATATATATATAACTAAAGGTATGGTACAAGCTAGCTAAAGCAACCCGTATGGAATCTGGTCACGACAGCAAAGCAGCAAAAGATAAAAAAAAAAAACACGAATGTTTAGAACTAGTTCTAGTATTTGCGAGTGCTAAAATTAAAAAAAAAAAAAAAAAACATCGCTTCGGTGAATGCTTCCGTGAGCGTGACGAAGAAATTCATCTGATGCGAGGGGCGCTTGGCTAATGTATGTGTCCGCCATCCTTTTAATCTGAAATCCTTGTGAGACTGTGTCACAGCTGCATGCGTGGCAGTGCAATGTGACGTACTGGACGTCTTCAAATATTATGTTCATTCAATCAGACATTGACGTACCTTCGGCTCTGACTATGCTGCTATGACTTTCTACAACATAGTGGTAACTGATATAGACCCGTGCACCAGCAAGACGGCGCTGACATTTTTTCATTTATCACGCCTGTGTCTCTGACGCCAGCCGCGATGGCCCCGAAGGACTTGAAATGACATTCCCGGAGGCTAGAGCCGAGCCCTGGCTTCGTAGCTCCTTTGGTGTTACGCGCCGAGCTTGCCCAGCCGTATGGAAAAGCTTGGTAACATTGGAGCTTCGGCGTTCAAGCGAATCAATCAATCGATCAATCAATCAATCAATCAATCAATCAATCAATCAATCAATCAATCAATCAATCAATATTTGCAACACAACTGTTGCGAGGAGGCTCAGGAAAAAGCTGTGCGATAGCAACTTCAGGGATCCTGGCCTCAAGATGCCATTCATATAGCCTAGTCATGGCAGTTGAAAGTTTGTATATGTCGGGCACTTTTCTCTCACGGTAAGCGCTCGGTGGTGTGTTTACCAATGTGGATTGCGTCTCGCCAATTTTGCTTCCTCCGCTAGCCTGGTGATCGGGAACTGCTGGCAACTGTGGAAACCTGCACAATGTTCCTGTACAGTTCTAGAGTTTTATGGCAAGTATGCACGGTGCAGAAGTGCCTCACGTCACAATCACCGCTTGTTTCAGTGCTTAGCTTGTTTTCTCCAAATGAGCGTGCGAATATTTTGACAGTTTTCTAGGTGCACAAAACAGTTTCAACCCTTACCTACCAGCAACGTGTTTTCATCTACACGAAAATTTGTGGACTCGAGGTAGTACATATTTTTTTTTCACTTGGGGGGGGGGGGGGGAGAGATGCTTATTACTGCTTTCGATAAGCTTGTATTGGCTTTTCACTCAATGGGAAAGCTTCTTTACAAACGAAGAACATTGGGTAGCCTGCTAGCTTTACTCGCCCAGTTCGAGTACTTGAACTCTGAAGCGCGCCATGAATACTGGACTTCGATAAAACTTCATTTAAAGCAGAGAAAGCTATCCTATTCTTTATAATCTTTGAATGCCTAGAAGAAAAATCCACCATTTACATTTATTTACTGGGCCTTGGTTGGTAGCGTCAACAAAAGTGGTCGGATTCGAAAGTGAGGTATGCATCCTAAAATTGTGGCTTACTGTGATGAACTAATTCAAGCTTGAAAAGCGTGAAAAAAGATAAATGCCACACTCCCTAAAACCTCTTTAAATTCTTAGTGTTCTTTGCTGTAGTCAACACATTAAAAAAAAAAAGGAAGCCACATAGTCATCATTTACAAGTTAAAACAGGTGGAGGCGCTGGGAGTTTGACTCTCAACCTAAGTGTTCTGGCTCTGGGCCACATTTTTAGGACAGACGCGGAGGAGGTGTGCTATTGTGTTTGGAATGTTGAAGACTCAGCGAAGACTTTCTGCCACATGCGAATCCGAAGTGGGAACTGCAGCCTTAAATCTAATTCGAGTGTGCGTATAAAAGGCTCTTGTCGATGGTACGGATTATTCCGTTGACGTTCCATAGAAGACTTGATGGAATGAAAAATCAAGGTGCCTACCTCACGCCGGGAAACGCTAATAATTAGCGTGTGAAATTCGAGGAATTTCACAGCGACATTGATTTTGCGGTATAGTGCCATGATATGTACAGCTTGACCCACCTGGGCGAAAATAGCCATCCCACCCGTCGTACATCAGACCGTCCTGCAAATAATAGCGTATCAGTTGAAGAGTAGGCTTAGAGTCGGAAAATATGGTCCGTCGCGCCCGGATTGGCTCAAGAATGTAAAGCGGTCTTCCTGTCATGGTACTGGCTAACTAAACTGCAGCAGAGGTGTCTATATGTGGCTATTCCGCAGCCGTTGGTGGGACAATCCTCTTGAATAAAGAAGAGATCAAGAACTCTGCTTGCTGACCTCGTGCGTTTGTATGACTGGCCGAGCATAGAGGTCGTTGCATGCGCAACGCCGGTTGCGCTGCTACACACAACGAATACAACAGGCTCATGAATACAGCCAAACTTGCGATGTTGCAAAAGTGGTTGCGTTTGTACTGAACCTTCATAAAACCAGGGAGTGAAAAAGAGAAATAGAAAAAATAAAGAGCGTGGCCTTCATTGTACCACAAGCGTAGAAAGGGGTATAAATTTCCTTCAGATAGAACCCCAGCCACTTCCCCAAAATCGTAGATTATCCAAATCGTCCACGCGTTCAAAACAATTAAGCGCTTGTCAAATCGAGCGCTATCATTCATCATTTCGCATCGCTTTGTCCGGACATGGGGCGCTATAACGTAAAATGATTCCAAACTGTTTTGATTCCAATTTCTGCAATCAGCCTCCACGATTGGGCAAAACATTTTCGGGCCACTCCCAACTTCGCCTGTCTGTCACGCGACGTCACGAAAACCGCAATATCTCACTATCTGATATAACGTGTACACACTGATTATGCATGATTAAACCGCACAAAAGAAAAATAATCATTCCTGATTCAACGCCTTTTCACCATTAGCCCTCTGCTATTGGTCCAATGTTTTCTGGCTACGCCCACTTCGCCTGTCTGTCACGTGACCTCACAAAACCGCGAAAACTCACCACGTCTAAGTGACGTGTACGCAAAAAAATGCATTAATATGCCGAACAAAACTGAAAATTTTTCTGAATAGCCACAGATGGCTGTTCAGAATAGCCACAGAGAAGATGGCTGCCCGCCGATCGCTCAGGCCCTCGCTACTTGCACCTGCCGGTGAGCATGTATTTATTTGCGCATGATAAACCTTTTTGCGTGGCAGTAAAACGTTATGGAGCCCTTTCGGCATGCATACGACATCGCTCTGCTAACTCTTCCTTGCTTAGGATCCGTTTTAGCGGCATTCTTATCCTTCCGTTGCACGCCGCCGCGATTTTCGACCAGCCACCGCAAGCTAAGTATAAGGCGAAGCGGACCAATCGGAGTAGCCGGCACCATCCTCTTCATGCGGTTATCTTTTTCACTGTGCTGGCTCGGCCCCATCGAAACCCTCTACACTAGATAGCGCTCCTCGCCTCCTGTCAGCCAATTAGATAAGAAAAACCGCTGAGTGAAGACAATGTTATTGGTTTTGAAAGCGAACAAAGGTAACCTATAAACGAGAAGAGTGTTAGATTGGGTTGGTCAGACAACGCTGCGGGTCACCGCCCGATGCTTGCGTCGGTGGTTACGTAACTTTGACATCAGGAGTTTGGAATCAACACAGTTTGGAATCATTTTACGTTATAGCGCCCATGGATAGCAACTTGGTCCGTCAGTTGACTATAGTTGTCTTAAGTAAAATACTGAAGTATCATAGCAACTTACTAAATATTTATATTATTTATATAACATACTAGGGGCGCGATCTTGTACGCGTTCCAAAATGGAACGGAGGCGGTCCGTTCCATCGAGCCGCACACGATTGGTCAATTTGAACCGTGACGATCAAATTGACCAATCGTGTGCGGCCCGATGGAACGGACCGCCTCCGTTCCGTTTTGGAACGCGTACAAGATCACGCCCTAGGTTTCTTGCGGTTCTACCGCACAAACCTCCAGAAGGGCGCTCCATTATTTCATGGCACGAGGTAAAATTAGAAAAAGAAAGACAGTTGCCTTCAGGATGTTCCTGTGGCTCTGAACTCAAATATTTAAACAGAAGCTAGATAGCGTTAAAAATTCCGAGGACACCTATAGGTACTTCTTATGAGTTCCGAATGCAAAAGCATTAATGTACAATTGAACGCCACTGAGCGGTTCTTCGAGTTATGAACTCCTCGCGGGCAAGCGAACGCGTTGACACGCTTGGCGCGTTTTGATTTGGCTTTACCGAGGCGCAGTTAGAGCGCAGGCGAGAGCTTGCGCGGACAAGGAACGCGTGGATATACGCTTCCGAGCACGAGAGCGAGGGTGACGTGGCGTCACGGCGATGACCTCACCCCTGACGCTACAGCTCCGTCGAGGCGCGCTCGTGACGTGGCGTCGCAGCCAATGGGAAATTTACCTGCCGTGTCGATGCTACAGACGACTTTTTCGCTCAATGGGCCTCATGACACTTTCGCATCAACATACAGCAGCCCGATGATGAATATTCGCGACAATATAATTATCTTATTTAGGTATATGTGTCTCCTTTGTGCATAATGTTAGCTTACTTGTACAAATAAAAAAAAAACGGTAGGCGACCCTAATCTTTGACTTAGGTGTCATTTAGCGGCACTCGCACCTGGGCGCCGGTGTTCTTTAGGTTAACTTTGTGTGTGTATGTTTTGAAAGAACGACACAGACACAGAGAATCATCGCCTGTAGGTCTTCTTCTTGTGAGTAGGCTGTGCTTGGCCCGGAGGCTTCCTCGTCGACCACCTCCATGGTGAACGCAGCGCACGAACCGAACTCGGAGGCGCAAGCCAACAAATGTCTTTCCCCTGGCCCGATATGCGGCCGAGGAGCGAGGGAGGGCAAGGGGGAAGGGCAGCGCGCGCCACCTGCGGGGCGTAGACCCCTAGCGAGCGGCGCACGAAGCGCTCCTTACGCGCCCTCTCCGGTGCTGACGTTAGAGCATGTAACGAGTGAGCGCGCGCAGCTGTTGCGAGCAAGCAAGCGGGCGAGTGAGCAGGTGCGCGTCAAGAGAGGAGAAGCGAGAGAGCAGGGAGTGACGTCACATTCGCTCTGCTAGGTTAAGTCTATGCCAGGCAACTGTTTTCCATTAATTAGCCGGCTAAATATCATGCCACGTTGTGTGTGACGTCATTAGCGACTTCATTACTTCCGCTTTCTACTTCCGGGTTTCCAGGAATTTCGCCAAAGTAGTGCTCACGTGGCGGGTCTCTGAAGTCTACGATTCTGTGCTTTGGTGTGCGGTAATTAGTGATTTCTAATTAATGTTAATTATTTCAGGCACTCAGTAACTCAACTTTAACTAAACGTATGCTCTGATATCATATCTATAATGAAACTCATAAATTTTATACTTTACTATTGTTTTTCTATTTTTTTCTGATTTATTTTGAATTGCGTCCCCGGTCGTCTCAGGAGGTGAACCGTAATTAAGTGCTACGCAACACACAAGAGTGTCACATTGATGCTCGTGCGACTGAAGATATGTAGATGCTCACGCCACTTCGATCACTTCGATCACTCCAGAAAAGTTGATCATCCAAATCATAACACAGGCACGCTCCCAGTTTCTCAAGTTCAGAGGGACACGGAAGGCCCAGCTGCAGTGCATGCCTCTCGGGCCACTTTTATCCGTGCTTTTGCAGTATTGCGTGCTTGGGCTCGCTTTCTGCTTCAGAATATTTCATACTGATATAATCTCGACCGGGTGAGGTGGGTCGTCACCGCAGGAATCAGGAGACGACGATGAAGGCGGGCATCGTGATGATGAAAAATAGAAAAGATTGTATTCACTTCATTGGTACATGGTTTTGACTCTATCCGAGTCTCGAGCGGTTCTGATTAACACGGGGGCCAGGGCGGCCTTAAACCCCCTCGTGGTGGTCGATGTCTCCTTCGGGGAAGTCCTCTCTCCGGTGGTCAAGTTGACGACCTCCTCTCCCTCGGGTCCTCCTTCTTGGTAGCTCGCCGTTTTCGTCTGCTCCGGTCGTAGAGATGAGACGCTTTCTCGGGGATGAAGGGGATTATCTCGTCACGGGAAAAGCGCTCGGGCTTGCTTCCCACATTTAAGAGATACAGTTTCCAGGAAGATCATAACCTGCCGATGTCTCCTTCGGGGAACTTGTGGAAGTGTCAGTCAAGTTGACGACCTCCTCCCCCTCGAGTCCTCTTCTTTGGTAGCTCGCCTTTGCGTCTACTCAGGTCGTAGAGGTGTGACGCTTTCTCGGGGATGAAAGAGGATTATCTCGTCACGGGAAAGGCGCTCGGGCTTGTTTCCCACATTTGAGAGGTGCAGTTCCAAGCCGATCATAACAATACTTTGGTTAGTACCTCGAAGGAGCGCTAACCGCCGGCAGTGCATACCTCCTTGACGCATTTGCTGTTGGAACTCATTCACTGAGGTTTTCTGTCCATTTACATTTCCGATCATTTAGCGCATTGGCCTTCGCATCATTTATTTTCCTTGCATTTTCTTCTTGCAATCTGAACGATTTCTTTTATTTGTCTTTGCGCTGATCTTGTAACTGTAATTTTTTCAGATTTTTGTTAAACACTCGCTTGCTGCTCATCAGTGCCAGTTAACTGATAACGACATTCTGGAAACTCGAAAATTGAATTATGAAAGATGAGGTGTTGCGCTGCTAAGCACGAGGCCGCGGGATTAAATCACGGCCACTGCGGCCGCATTTCGATGGGGGCGAAATGCAAGAACACCAGTGTCCCGTGCATTGGGGACATGTTTTAGAGATCCCCTGATGGTCAAAATTAATCCGGAGTAGTTCTGGCACGTAATCTGGCACGTAAAACCCCAGAATTCAATTCAATTCAATACGTCCCATTTCAGGAAAATCTGGATGATTAAATGGTGGAACGGCAGATAAATCAATATTAATGAAGGACAAAAAAAAAAAAAAAGCTAGGGTAGCTTGTATTGGAGGCGCAATGCTAAAGAGACAGCAGAGCTGATGGGCACCTAACTAGTCCTGGCTTTTGGGCTAGGCTAAGAACGAGCAAGTCATCACCCGCATTTTCCGGAATTTATTGATTATTAATCGATTATCAATTAGCTATTAATTGGCTATCTATTGGCGATCGCAAGGTATTGGCCACGTATTTGGGCTAGGCTAAGCGCTACCAAGTAATCCCCAGCATTTTACGGAATTTATAATTAATTATCAGTTATCGATTAGCATTTCATTAGCTATCGATTGGCTATCGCAAGGTATTGACTACGTATTTGGGCTGGGCTAAACACTACCAAGTCATCCCCAGCATTTGCCAAAATTTATTGATTATTGATCGATCATCGATTAGCTATTGATTGGCTATCGATTGCCAATCAATGACTGACTAAGCTTATGTAGTCCCAACAATGCTTAGCTAGACTTAGCCAGGCTCCGCTTCGCTAGTTCATAGGGGATGTGCCATTGCGCTTGGACCATTTCTGCACTACCGCCAGGATCGGCTCACATTTTTTTTTTTTTTTGGGGGGGGGGGGGCGACTAACGGAATAACGGCTGGCTTAAACAGCTCGGCTATTAAAAGTGTTAAAAACATAGCACTCATGATTTTGGCACAAAAGAGCCGCTCTCAGATTTCAGCCGTATGTCGTCTACTTTGCGCATGCTTACTACACTCCAGAATCTGCGAGTATTTGTAGACAACAAATTTGGTAAATCTATGGGATAAAACTCGTGTTTGGCATCTGAAACGGCACGTGTATACTCGGACGTGATAGCAAGATAAGCGGACCACCTGCGCGGATTGAAGACGGCCTCACAACTGTAAAAACGTGTTTTTTTTTTCTGTTTAAAAGTCGCTTGAATGATGCCCTGATGATCTTTAATGATGCACTGAACCATGGCGATTTCCTTGCATTCTGTATTATACGAAGGGGTGTATATTTATTTGCAAGTTCCGATACCGGCATTCTTAAATGATAACCAGATTTCTTCAATGACTATTTCCCAAAGCTTTGGGAAATAGGCATTTGAAAAGGTTTGTAGCTCAATGTTAATAGCTTGGTAATTCGCTTTGTTATAGTTACGAGTAAATTTATATTGTTTAGAGGGACGGGGGTGAACAGGATGGCATAATGAATTGTATGAGTGGTCACTTAACCCTGGTAAAAGCGCTAAAGACAAGATGGCATGCGGAGATGTGGTTAGTACTAGATTGATTATATTTGCTGATGACGATGTGACTCTAGTGGTTTGTTAACCATTTGGTTAAGACTAAATGTAGCACACAAATCGACAAAGGCAGAACACCGTGGGGAGCCGATAGCAGTTATATACAAGGAACTGGAGCACGAAATTACAGGAAAATTAAAATCGCCTAGAGAGAGAGAGAGAGAGAGAGAGAGAGAGAGAGAGAGAGAGAGAGAGAAACGAGAAATGAAAGGTAGGGAGGTTAACCAAAGACGTGCCCGGTTGGCTACCCTACAATTGGGGAGAAGGAAAGGGGAAGAATAGATAAGGAGGAATGAACAGTGGCGCATTTGGAAATCGGACAATAATTTTGATTAAGCAATCATGCAAGCCATCGAAAAAAGTAGAAGAATTTGGTTGTGGATAAGAAGCACAGAACACCACATCCTTGTGATTGAGGCGAATACACGTACAGATCAATTCAAAGGGTGATTGCATTGGAATTTCATAAGAATTCAAATGGCGAGATACTGCTCCCAAAATACCGCCACCAGAATGATCACAACGGTCATGTCTATAAACTCTATAATTGTTTGCGCTAGCAAAAGAGTTTGCAGTTGTACACCTTGGCAGGTAATGATGTCTCAGTCAAGACCACTACATCAGCGCAGCTTATGTCAACCAATGAGCAAAGGGCGTCGCGTTTTTTTCAGGATACTTCTTATACTTGTGAAATGAAAGGATAAGTCACGGGTATATGTTTCGCCTCAGCCGCCATGGATTCATAGGAAGAGCTGCAAGATTGGGTTGAAGCAGCACCAGGCTCATTACTTACAGCCGGCATGTTCTGTATGGTCGATTTCAAAAATCCTGTCTGTAAGCGAACAGTACACGTAACATTGTTTGATTATGTAGAGCTTGTTGTATCTTACAGCAAAGTTCTGTCCGCTTTTCTTTCCCAAATCAGTTGGCTTGCTGCGCGATAACAAATAGCTTTATAGAAGTCCTCCTGCACTTTAATTTCGGTCCCCTTGAATTTAGACTTATGGGAAGAACTGAATCTTTGGCTTAAGAGAAGAAAATTACACGATGAGCGTGCGGTTTTTGTTTGCAAGATATGTGCTTAAACGATGTTCGCGTGCGATAGACTTTATAGGAAGCTGCAGCGAAAGCATTTCCTGGAGAACTTTACGCAGATTTTCCCCCGATGTCACCCTCGTTTCACTCAGACTGTCAGCGATATCATAAAAAAAATCAAGTTACTTCTGCGCGACCGATCTTCGTAGTCGTCTAAACGTAACTGGAAGGCGGCATTTTCACTTTTGGTGACGTCTGAAACGACACGGTGTACGTCGGCATCGTCACGAAGTTCTTGTATTGTGTAACCCTATTTCCTATGGCAGTTAGTTTGTCACTGAGATCGGTAACGCTATGTTCTAGAATCTTCTAGTTAGCCTTGACCTCGTTAAGCGAGGCCATTATTTCCGCGTGACTAGATTTCATAGTGTTAGTGAAGGTAGCTATTGCAGATAGGACGTCACCGTTCTGGCTAGGATCTAATCTCGGATGTCCGGAATTAAGTTCGATGTCGCCGGAACAAATAAACAACTTTGCTACAGAAAAGCAGTCAGCAACAATCATGAACAATGCTTGTGGGCATGGTACGAGAGCAAATATCGATTGCTGGTTCGTTTAGAATAAAGGAACATGAACAAGCCTGCACAAGAACGCAAAATGTATTGAGCGTACTCAACGCTGCTGCTGCTCGTCCACGGCCAGTGAACTGTGTATCAAATGGAACGCCGTTTACATTCCACGAGTACTGCGCAAGCGATGACGATGGGGTTGTCTTGAATGAACGAAGCTCCGTCGTGGCCAGGCTTGCACTCAACCAAACCATATCCACCATATCCAGAAAGGAGGATTGCGCCGGCGGTAGTGCAAAGTCTGAAGATGCACCTGGTTGTAACCAAAAGCGCTTGCCCGGCTCCATAGTTATTTAGGCCAATACAGACGTTGTCAGATCGTTCTACGATCTGCCAGCGAACTGGTGAGCTCTAGATGGTGGAGCAACCACCCCGGAAACGTGCTGGTTCCAGGTTCGATTTCATGGTCGGGACAAACTTTCCTTCATCTGCGAAGCTTTCTTTCCGGGGAAACCGTCACGAGCTTTCTGTGTACCTTCGGCTACTTTCGGGTGGATGAGAATAAACTTTCGTGATTGCTTATGTTCTGTTGACAATTGGTGCGGGGAGTGTCGCAAGCTTGGCGACCTTCGAACATATTTAGCTTTGAGAATGCACTTTATTGGTATAATTTGTTTCTGCGACAAAATTGCTTCCTAAGTTGGCTTTATGAATGCGGTCCCGGATGATTCAGTGAACATTCTCGTCAAAGTCCGCAACATTGTTCGGGCCAGAGTGCACACCTCACGAGAGAAATAGAGAGAGAAAGAAAGGAAAAGAAAGGCAAGGAGATTAGCCAGTGTAAATACCGGCTGGCTACCCTGTACTGGCGAAAGGGGTAAAGGGAATAAAAGGTGATAGAAGAAACAAATAAAAAAATAAATAAAAGTGAAGTAAGAAATTTCGCGCAATAACGCGACCCTACGCGCTACAACGTTCAAAGCCGGTCGCACAATTCACAAGCCCTTAAAAACTTCAGCAGAGCCCTTAAGGACTTGAGTGCCGAAGCCCGTCTAGATCAGTGTCCTAAAACTTTTCCTCTGTGAGGGGGCGATTGAAAGCATTCAAGGTAATATTCAGGAACGAACGAAACATATTAGTTATAAACAAAACAAATAAAGAAATTCAGAAAAAGAGAGAGAGTTTGCTATGCTGAGAATTTAATGTTGTCTACGACGAGACTATCACCACGTGGCTTGAAAATTATCCAGAGGCTTTCACCATACAGATGATAGAGTGCATATCGCCCACACCCAGGTGCTTGAATTCTGGGAGCAAAATCTCACCTTCCGCAATAGCAACGATCGCAAGCAACTCCTCAAGGTAAGTTTAGAACGCAATAGGAACTAAGCTTTAGCGATCAACGTGAGCTTCGTGCATGCACTGTTTTACCACTATAAGTTTACGCCATCAACATTCCCGCCGTCTCTTACTATACCCCGACACAAATCTCTCCACGCTTTCAAAGAAACATAATCAGGGTGTATACCAGCTGAAAAAAAAAATTCCGATCCATATATTAATAAAAAAAAAGAAAAAAAAGAAAAGAAAATAAAGCGCGTAACAAGCAGTACCTGCTTGGTCCACCAGGGTGCTTGCAAGACGGAGCCGTCCTCTGTCCATGTAATTCTCGTGGAACACGTTACGCACTGTGGCTTTCTGCATGCTTTCCTAACCGCTTCCTTTTTTTGGGGTAGCGTTGTCGGTTATTAATAAAGCATCACTTTCGTGGTACGATATGGGAAAGAAAAAGAAAAAAAAAACACAAACAAAGGGACTGTCTACTGAAGGACACGAACTTTCGGATGTTGTCTCTGCAGCTGGCACGAGCAACAGTTGCGAGCAGCCAAGCCACAAAGTACCTTTCGTTTTTTTTTTTCCTTTCAAAATTTTTTTTTGGTAGCACGCTCTATCCTTCTAAGAAGCTACGCTGAGCAAAAGATAAAGGCCGTGGGGTAAAGATAAAGGACGCTGAGCAAAAGATAAAGGCCGCAGCTTGTGTGGCTTGCGTGTGTGGTGTTAGCCATGATGCAATGGGCCCTTGAATTGTCTAGTCGAGTGCACGCCGCTAATCGAGCGTGTCGTCACTGCTTCCGATTGAACGTGTAGTAAGCGGAAGCATCCCTGGCTGCAATCGACAGGGGATCGGTACCCGGCTTTGCACCACAGGGCTAGCGCGACCATTGTTTTGCATCCCGGCAGGCTTTGCACGCAGTCTGGGTGTGCTATTCAGCCGCCGTTTCGGCACTCATTGTCGTGGAGCGCTACCAGGGCAGTGATCATTCTCCGTGCTGTGGCGGACAAGAAACGCAGTGTGATAGTGTCGGCCAGCCGCGCGGCGAAGATGTGATCGCGTACGCTCCAACTGTTGCCAAGTAGGTGTCGAGACTCGTATGCTGCCTACGTCTGCTGCACTGCTGTACAATGTCATGATTAACATGCCAAGCGCGTAAGAAGCAGTGCCTGCTTGGTCCACCAGGGCGTTTGTAAGACGGAACCGTCAACTGTCCATGTAATTCTGGTGGAACACGTTACGCACTGTGGCTTTCCGCACGCTGTCTTTACCGCTTCCTTCTTTTTTTTTGGGGTAGCGTTGTCGGTTGTTAATACAGCATCAGTCTCGTGGTACGATATGAGAAACTACGCCTATGCACTTTGCGAAACGAAGTTATTAATAATGTCTCGGATAAACAAAAAAGAAAAACATGCACAATGATGTATCAGCAGGTGCTTTCTACATGTGTTTTTATTGTGTATACTGTGCGACAGGAGCGACTTTTACACAGTCCAGCCATGCCTTAATCATCCAAGTAGTACAAGTTTTCATTTGTTCTTTTCCGTGCTGCGGCGCAACAAAAATGAAGCTAAGTAAATTTTTCGCTCTTGAAACAGTTTGTTTTTCTCCAACGGAGTAAGATTTTATGGGCTCGAAATAACGAAGTGAACGCAGGAAAATCAGTGCACCCATCCGCACTGTTTATGAGTGCACGCTGTCTCGCATACATTAAACGTGAACATCTATAATGTCGCCTCTTTGTTTCTCCTGTATAGATAAAAGCTTGAGCCTTCGAGTGACAACGCCGTGCGCGGGTTAACAAGGTTTAGTTCTTTTTTTCTAAAACTATAAAAACTTTTTGTATCCTGAACCTGCTACCTGAGACCGTTACGGGCGTGCATAGTGTGTGTCGGGTTAGGCGAGTGGACGGCGGCACACATTCGACTAAGACGTAACGCGATCGCGCATTTCGGTGCGCATATTGTCCATTCTCGCGCTGTACCCATAGCTGTTTCGCAACACAGCGAGGTGCCAAGCACGCTGATCACGAAGGCCCAAACCTGACTTTGTTTCACTTTGTTTAACCTGCTTAGGTAGGGACGTATACGTTGGTACAACGAAAAAACAAGGCGTAGGCACATGTGAGCAGCTACGAACGATTATTGCATTATTATTATTATTATTATTATTATTATTATTATTATTATTATTATTATTATTATTATTATTATTATTTGTTTTGGAAACATATATGAACTTGAGAGGAATGAGAATGAGAGAGAGAATGAGGGCGACGAACTACAAGGCACAGCATAGACCACACACACTCGGAAGGTGAGCGCGTCTGCGCAACGTGTGCAAGCTAGCATTTTCTGCTAACCGTTATATTGAGGACACTTTTCTTCGCTTGAACTGCATGCATTGCCACCCCCAACGTCCCGTCCCCATCCACTATCGTACAACTGAAGTCCCGAGCCCTGCTGATCGCAACAGCAGCGGCAGCCTAAACACCACTGCATTTTATTTCTACCGCTCAAGAGAAAAACGCAGTGACCTCTGAAAATATTTGCCACTGATCATTCGTAGCAGTGAATTTACCTCGCGGCCGTGCACCTAGGACAGCGCACACGAGTGCCGATTATCACTTTTCCTAGATTAGTGCTCGCTCGCCAACGCACAAGGTCAAAATGAATGAATCGCACTTCATGCATGCTCGCTTATACTCTCTGGACCCACCCTAAGCCTTCGAGTACCTCAAGGCTTCGCCGAGGAGACGCAACACTTTTGTGCAGATATGTTGGGCGTTGCGTTTACCAACGCCTATGCGTTCCGCATAGGAATGGCCGACAGCGCAGCCTGGGACCACTGCGGCAATGAAGAATAATTGTACATATAGTGTGCGACTGCCCGCAGTACAGTGCGCAAAGACATCAGCTACCAACGCGTTCAACCAATTGGACGACGGCCTTGTCGGAAGAAAAAATTCTCCACCACAGACTGGACCCACGTCACAGAGAAGGCCGTGCAGGCGCTTCTGCGCTTCTGCGAGCCACGGCCTATCTGACTGACTGTGATTCGAACGCTCTTCCGTGCAACGAAACAATCGCACACCTCTTTGTGGGTGCCCTCGTTTTAACCCGCAGAGAGCAGCTCTCTCATGTGTCCAGCCCAATTTGAGGGTTTATGGCTGCGTAATCGCCGAGAGGGAGGAAAAAAAAAAGAAAAGAACGAAAGGTGATTGCTTACCGTCGTATACTTTAATTTTTACGCTTCGTGCCGTAACGGTATGCACTTCGAAATCGCACAGCTCATGGCAATCAATGGCAGACATCACAACATCAATTCGGAGCGCCGTAGATAAAATTCCAGATAGAGGCAGGCGCATGCCCACATGTATGCTGCCCTGCGCATCTCGTAATACTATTGGGCCAGCATATGCTCCAAGCACTTCTGCCTGCAGAATTGGTTTTTTATACAATGTAGTACTTATAGGTATCCAGGTTTCCACGAAAGGAAGGGAGAGAAGAAGAATAGAATGTCACCGCCTGCTTTTCGTTGGTTTATTTTCACTTTGGCCGGCGTTCATAGACAAGAGCGAGAAGAAAGGCTAATACGACCATCGCTTGCTCACTAACGCTTACTTTATCGTTCGTTCAAGCAGGTAGAAAGTTTGCTCAAGCGTACCGGGATGATCATGATTACCCGCATGACGTCGATACAGCTAAAGCCCTTAAGCCTTTGGGGCAGCTAGCCGTAAACCGTCTTTAATTTAATCTCCTGCGGCTCGCCAGTCACCCCAACCCTACCCAACTTATCTCTTTTTAACTTTCATCAATACTTAGCGCAATGGGTTAGCAGAGCCGACTCAAATGCCGTTTCGTGGTTTCTACCTGCCGCAGTTGTCTTTCATCGGCTCTCTCGATCGAAGCTGGCCGCACCCGAAGTCATGATGCGGCGAGACCGACCTCTTTCGCTGATCGGAGCAGCGGCGTGCGTCTTGCTCGAGGTGAGAACGTGCCCATGCAGGTCTCAATCCACTCATCAAGCTTTCTTCGTATGTGGGGCCGTGAGTACGTGCTGAAAACGGACAGCCGTACTTCACAAACGCTCTGGCATGAATGACGCATGCATGAGAAATGAAATAGAAACGGAATTCTTGTGAAGCAACATTAGCTGGCTGCCCACTCCAACAAATTTTCCCATTCAAGTACTTGGGGAGAAAAAAAATCTAGGAGAAAGCACAGTACCTTACGTATTGCTAATTGAAAACCGGCGTAGTTTTCCTTAAAAGGGGTCAAATCCCTCTCGCCAATAACTACTGGGTCGTTAAGGCAAGCTGTAGCGGGGGGTACCGGACTAATTGTAGTCACCTGAGGTATCTTCAGCGTACACTTAAATACAAGTACGTAAGCATTCTTGCATTCAACCTCCATCGGAATGTGGCCTCTCGATCCGAATTCGGAATCGCAACCTCACAGGGAGCAGTAGAACGTTGAAGCCACTGAGCCACCGCGACGATTATGCCACTCGGCAAAAACAGCTGAATGCGAATTAACGAAGCTTTTCATCTGTGCGGATCATCTTCCGTGAAAATCGGTACGTGCTGCTTTTGCAAATAAGTTCGCCATCACGACTAGCGTCGGCCAAACGCCATGGCGAAAGTATCAGCAAAGTGGCCGGCCAGTGGGAAAGTTCTTACGAACGATAGGCTTTTTGAATATGGCGCCTATTTTCTTTGCTACTTCGTTGTGTTCCAACGGACCTGAATAAGAAAAAGGCCCTAAGCCATAAATAAGTATGCGACAAAAAAGAGAAGGAAACTAGGGCCATCACAAAAATGGTATAACGTCCTACTATTCACGAATATTGAGTCATCATATTTGTGCTTGGACACTCTGTACACTCTACAGTTCTAAGTATTAAGGCTGTCGAAAGTGTGTTCTGTACTGCCAGTCAGTCGGCTGAATAGCGTGCGCCATCAGTTACTGTTGACGGCTTAGCAAATCGAAATATGGGATGTTTTAGCGACGAATCTCTCCGGTCATAAAGAAGATGGGTATTTAAGATGAAATGATTTCTTTCGGTGGTCATGTGGTAACATTATGAGCGGACATCCCAAAATGTGCGATTATCGTCAATAAGATCGCGTACGTAACCCTCAGCTCTTCACTTGCTCGTTTTGCTTGTAACAATATAGCCATGGGCTATAGAAATGGGGAGTTTGTCTGCGTTCGTTCGTTCGTTCGTTTTTCGTTCGTTCGTTCAGGTGCTGCACGAAGTAACGGAAACATCCGAGCAGGTATATCTCGGATCAAACTAATGATCATGTGATCTTAAGCCCAGCATTCCAGCCGCCATCCTAAGGCCGCTTTTCGCCTCGTTTCGGTCGCCTTGTTTTGTATTTTGTTGGGAAAGAATGACATAGGTGATGTTTGCTGATGACCTTTATATTATAACTACCAGGGACACGTCCACCGGCACTTCAGTTTCAACTCACTTTCAGGATTCTATGTTAAGTTTTTGAGAACTGACCGGCTTCAATGTTGCAATCTTGGACATGTGCGCAAAAGTTCACTAATTAGTTTCAGTTAATTCCCCACAATGGAGCTAATTGGCTATGGCGTCCTGCTGCTGGGACGAGACGATGCGGGAAATTGCGAGAGAATACGCGAATGTATCGCGAAATAGGTGTCGTCAGACATTCTCCACTGCTACTATGGCGCTCTTTGGCATACTTGGCCCTTGCGCCATTAAACACTATACATCATCTCCACTGTTACGACAGTTCTCTGCTGATGAAATGCTGAGAGAGTTCTAAGACCACAAATCTACCTGGATAGCCTGATTTAATGTGTAGCGCCCACCGACGCTGCAACGCGGGGCGCTTTGGTCGGCGCTCCCAACCGGTGCCTTGGCGCCGACTCTCAAAGAAGAAAACAATAAAGAAGCGCAGCGCGTGCTCGAAGCGCAAGCTCGGCACACGCAGTGTTATTCCAGGAGCTTGAGACGCTGGTCGTCGCAGCCTCCGCTCGGCTTACCACCTCTGAGTAGGAACGACGGCACGGCTCATTCGCCGCCGTCACGTTAATTCCTACAAACGTTTGCCGCTGGTACCCGTATAGATGCCCGTTTTGCATGCCCTCATCCCGTGTTCTCGTTGTATCAATTCATGACACTAACTCAACTGAAAGCAGCTAAGCAGGATTACGCAGCCACTTTGCGCACCATCATCATGATCATCAGAATCATCATGAGCAGCATTTGATGTCTACTACATGATGAAGGCCTTTCCCAACAATCTCAAATCGCCCCTGTTTTGCGTCAGCCGACATCACCCTGATCTTAATCTCATCCAAACACCTAAACCCTTTGCCATCCTCGACATCGTTTCCTTTCCTTTGCACCCTTATATTGCTCTCACAGAGCACTTGTCATCTGTCCTACGCATTACATGGCCTGCCTATCTGCACTTAATGAATCTCAACTGGAATATCAGCTTAAGCCGTTTGCTCCCTAATGTACATCGCCGTCTTCCTTTCCTTACCACCTCGGTAGCGCAGTGGCTACAGCGTTGCGCTGCTGAGTTCGAGGCCGCGGATTCGATCGCGGCCACGGCGGCTGCATCCCAATGGAGACGGAATGC